>NC_081373.1:2622461-2744961 GCF_030684315.1 Stegostoma tigrinum
GTAAGGACAGCAGATTTCCTAAAAGGCATTCATGAACTCGATGGGTTTTTACATCAATCAGTGATGGCTTGCTGGCACCATCATTGTGGCTCACTTTATTATCCAGAGTAATTAACAATTTAAATGCTGCCAGTGTTCCCTTTAATTTTCTTCCCATCTGTGCAGGTGTCCAAGGTCTCTGTGTGGCACTGACTTCTAGAATCAGAAGTCAATGCTGTGGGTAGTATGCTGGCACCAATTACCAAGTGTGCACAGCCGCACGTGTCATAATAGGGTTTGAACCAACGTCTCCAAGGTTACTAGCCCAGTGACATTATCGTTCTCATTACATCACGGACCTTCTTCAACTCTTGGCAATGCTTTTAATTTGGAGAAATGTTCTGAATCTGTACAGTTCTCAGATGTTGACATCTTTTCAGTACTATTGGTGCTGATGACGCCTGGTAACCGGGAAGTCCTAATTTTAGAGTTTGTGCAATAATTGTCCATCACGGGGTCAAACATCATCAGAGATTCCCTCCAAATGATGGGAAAGCCAGTCCTTCATTTTAGGAGGAATGGTGAAGCCAGGGAAAATGTGTAACATTGATGTAACAGGATGATACGGAACAAGGTGTAATTATTCAGTGAGAGCCTTGCAAAGCTAGGGAAGTATTGGAGCAGACTGAGTCTGATCTTTCCCCCGTTGGGAGATGTCATACAAACGCTCAAATCAGGAAAGAGACCGGAAGGATAGTTAAAGGTGATTTCTGAGTGATAGTATCACTGGAAAATTAATCCAATGAGATAATGGGAACTGCAGATGCTGGAGAATCCAAGACAACAAAGTGTGGAGCTGGATGAACACAGCAGGCCAAGCAGCATCTCAGGAGCACAAAGGCTGATGTTTCGGGCTCTCTGATGAAGGGTGTAGGCCCGAAATGTCACCTTTTGTGCTCCTGAGATGCTGCTTGGCCTGCTGTGTTCATCCAGCTTCACACTTTGTTATCTATAATTAATCCAATGACCCAGGTAATGTTCTGGGGACCCAGGTTTGAATTTGCAATGGCAGTTGGTGGAATTTGAATTCAATAAAAATCTGAAACAATGGTGACCATGAAACTGTCGTGGGGAAAACCCAATTGGCTCACTAATATCCTTCAGGTAAGGAAACTGCTGTCTTTACCTGGTGATTCCAGACCGATTCCAGACCAAAGCAGTTGACTCTAAGCTACACTCTCAAATCACTGAGCGAGCCTCTCTGTTGTAACAATGACTATGATGTCTCAAATACGCACTGACTACAGTGGTTGAAGAAGGCAGCCATCCACCAACTTCTCAAGGGCAACTGGCAACAGGAGGTGAACACTAGCCCAGCCAGTGACACCCCAAGCCGCACCTCCATCCCCTACCTACTAACCTCATCCCACCTCCTTGACCTGTCTGTCTTCCCTGGACTGACCTATCCCTTCCTTACCTCCCCACCTATACTCTCCTCTCCACCTATCTTCTTTTCTCTCCATCTTCGGTCCGCCTCCACCTCCCTCTCTATTTATTCCAGAACCCTCACCCCATCCCCCTCTCTGATGAAGGGTCTAGGCCCGAAACGTCAGCTTTTGTGCTCCTGAGATGCTGCTTGGCCTGCTGTGTTCATCCAGCTTCACATTTTAATAAATTGGATTCTCCAGCATCTGCAGTTCCCATTATCACTCACACATCCATGAATAAATCAATTCATTTTGGCCGATTAATAGTGAGACAATTACATTTCAAACAACAACATGCTGCTTTTAAAGTTCCTTAATTCAAATTGTCTGCAAACACAATTTTATCTAATTCTCTAACTAGTGAAAAGTTAGCTATATGACGTAATTCAATTTATTACTGGATAACTTGAAACAAACGTAGAGTATGTTATAGAACAGAAAATGTAATGGGGAGTTTGGAAGATGCTTTTCGTGTAAAAGATTATTGCAGTATGGAATACGTTATCACAGCGGTTCTTAAAAACAGGTTAATAACTACATTTAAGAGGGTATTACATAAACGCATGAGGAAGGACAGTATTGAGGAGAGTAGGAAACAAAAAGGGGACTGAAGACTAGAGCACATGGCTCCACTGGTGAATTCTGACAGTTACTGGACCGAGGAGAATTAAATTCTGAGGGAACTTCAAGGTAAACATGAATTATGATGAGTTACACATTTGATACTTGGAACTGCTGGCACAACAATATTACCAGAAAATGTAATGAAAGAAAATTTGTTTGAATCATCCGAAAAGGAAGTGGGCAGTTTCCTGAGTCAGTAGGGAGTGGAGGGATATGGGTTTAACTCGGGTGGAGTGATGTTAAAATATGCTGTTTAAACAAAAAGATCCGGAGCTGTCATTCTAACATGTGGAAAAAGCTAAGTTTCTGTTGCAGTTAATAACTTTCCCATAGTCTGACAGCATGAGGTAAGGTATCACATTAAGAAACCTGCAACTAAAAGGTGAAAGCCCAGAATGCAGAACACCAGCAAAGCTAAAAGAGTCAGATCAAAGGTAGTAGAATTAGAAAGCAGTGACCATTGTTACCTCAGATAATAAAGTGTGGGGCTGGATGAACACAGCAGGCCCAGCAGCATCTTAGGAGCACAAAAGCTGACATTTCAGCCCCAGACCCTTCATCAGAGAGGGGGATGGGGAGAGGGTTCTGAAATAAATAGGGAGAGAGGGGGAGGCGGATCGAAGATGGATAGAGGAGAACAGGTTAGGGAGGTGGAGATGAGCTGGGCTGGTTTTGGGATGCAGTCGTGGGAGGGGAGATTTTGAAGCAGGTGAAATGAAGTTGTAGTATGGCGCACTGACCTTTACATTGCTGAGGCCGGATGCCAACTTTCCGACACCTTCTCCTACCTCCCCCTTGATCATGACCCCACCAAACCATCATCTCCCAAACCATCACTGACCTCATCAATCAGATGACTTCCCACATACAGCCTCCAACCTCATTGTTCCCCAACCCCGCACTGCCCGCTTCGATCTCCTTCCCAAAATCCACAAACCTGCCTGCCTTGGTTGACCCATTGTCTTCGCCTGCTCCTGCCCCACCGAACTCATCTCCACCTATCTGGACTCCATTTTCTCCCCCTTGGTCTAGGAACTCCCCACCTACGTCCGTGACACCACCCACGCCCTCCACCTCCTCCAGAACTTCCAATTCCCCGGTCCCCATCACCTCATTTTCACCATGGACGTCGAGTCCGTATACACCTGCATTCCCCATGGCCCTCTGCTTCTTCCTGTCCCGCAGGCCTGACGAGTCCCCCTCCACCGACACCCTCATCCGCTTAGCCGAACTCGTCCTCATCCGCAACAACTTCTCTTTCAATTTCTCCCACTTCCTACAGACAAAGAGTTGGCCATGGGTACCTGCATGGGCCCCAGCTATGCCTGCCTCTTTGTAGGTTACGTGGAACAGTCCCTCTTTTGCACCTACACTGGCCCCAAACCCCACCTCTTCCTCCATTACATTGATGACTGTATCGGCGCCGCCTCATGCTCCCAAGGGGAGCTCGAACAGTTTATCCACTTCACCAACACCTTCCCCCCCAACCTTAAGTTCACCTGGACCATCTCCAACACATCCCTTACCTTCCTGGACCTTTCTGTCTCCATCTCAGGCAACCACCTACAAACTGATGTCCATTTCAAGCCCACCGACTCCCACGGCCACCTAGAATACACCTCCTCCCATCCACCTTCCTGCATAAACTCCATCCCCTATTCCCAATTCCTTCGCCTCCACCGCATCTGCTCCCAGGATGAGGCATTTCACTCCCGCATATCTCAGATGTCCACGTTCTTCAAGGGCTGCAACATACACCCCCAAGTGGTCGAGAACGTTCTCGACTGTGTCTCCTGCATTTCCCGCACCTCATCCCTCACACCCCGTCCTCGCAATAACTGCCAAAACAGAATCCCCCTCGTCCTCACATAGCACCCCACCAACCTCCGGATACAACACATCATCCTCCAACACTTCCGCCATCTACAATCTGACCCCACCACCAAAGATATTTTTCCCACCCCACCCTTGTCTGCTTTCCGGAGAGACCACTCTCTCCATGACTCCCTTGTCCGCTCCACACTCCCCTCCAACCCCACCACACCCGGCACCTTCCCCTGCAACCGCAGGAAATGCTACACTTGCCCCCATAACTCCTCCCTCACCCCTATCCCAGGCCCCAAGATGACCTTCCACATCAAGCAGATGTTAACCTGCACATCTGCCAATGTGGTATACTGCATCCGCTGTACCCAGTGTGGCTTCCTCTATATTGGGGAAACCAAGCGGAGGCTTGGGGATCGCTTTGCAGAACACCCCCGCTCGGTTTGCAATAAACAACTGCACCTCCCAGTCGCGAACCATTTCAACTCCCCCTCCCATTCTTTAGATGACATGTCCATCATGGGCCTCCTGCACTGCCACAACGATGCCACCCGTAGGTTTCAGGAACAGCAACTCATATTCTGCTTGAGAACCCTGCAGCCCAATGGTATCAATGTGGACTTCACAAGCTTCAAAATCTCACCTCCCCCCACTACATCCCAAAACCAGCCCAGCTCGTCCCCACCTCCCTAACCTGTTCTTCCTCTCACCTATCCCCTCCTCCCAACTCAAGCCGCACCTCCATTTCCTACCTACTAACTTCATCCCGCCCCCTTGACCTGTCCCTCCTCCCCGGACTGACCATATCCCCCCCCACCTCCCTACCTATACTCTCCTCTCCACCTATCTTCTCCTCTATCCATGTTCAGTCCGCCTCTCCCTCTCTCCCTATTTATTTCAGAACCCTCTCCTCATCCCCATTGTCTGATGAAGGGTCTAGGCCCGAAACGTCAGCTTTTGTGCTCCTGAGATGCTGCTTGGCCTGCTGTGTTCATCCAGCTACACACTTTGTTATCTTGGATTCTCCAGCATCTGCAGTTCCCACTATCTCATAGAACATAGAACATTACAGCACAGTACAGGCCCTTCGGCCTTTGATGTTGTGCCGCCCTGTCATACCGATCTCAAGCCCATCAAACCTACACTATTCCAGGTACGTCCATATGCTTGTCCAATGATGACTTAAATGTACCTAAAGTTGGCGAATCTACTACCGTTGCAGGCAAAGCGTTCCATTCCCTTACTACTCTCTGAGTAAAGAAACTACCTCTGACATCTGTCCAATATCTTTCACCCCTCAATTTAAAGCTATGATCTCTGATCATTGTTACCTCATTTTGCTCGACAGTGAGAACATTGGGCCAGTGCTGATCATGTCTAACAGAATTCAGAGCACCTATTCTAACATCTTCAAAGACTTCAAATAAAGATCACGTGGCACAGAAGTAGAACAAGAGCAAGTTTTACTACATTACTGAAAATCTCGTAAATAGATTCAATGTAAATATAACCCTTCAAAACAGAAAATTCAGCTTTTTTTTGTATGTTTGTGTGGGTATCTCTGGCTACACCAGTATTTATTGCTCATCCCTAATTTCCCTTCACACTATAGGGACCATTCTAATAGCAGCAAGCAACATGGCACTCCCACCACTTTCTCTACTACTCACCTAATGTACGGTAGGTGTGCAACTGGACTCAGTGCTTGCTGGGGAATGCCCATAACCTTGGCAGCAGTCATCATGCATTACTGTTCGCTGTTCCATATTTCTATTAATCCTTCTGGTGCTAATTTTGGATAAAGGGGAACCGCTGAATGACCAGAGCTAGTTGTGCTTCACCTAGATGACAACACCTCTCTAAAACTTCCAGAACCTGGTTAGTAAGAGCTCTCTTACAGGTGCTTTCATGGGTTTCATTGCATTGACCATTCAAACAGAGCTCCTGCAGCTGATGTCCCAGTTCAGAGTGGCCTGTGCTACCCTTCATGACAACAGAGCTTGTGTTACCCTGAGTTTCAAAAACCAACTCACAAGAGGAAAGGTGGGCGGTGTGGGGGTGAGGGCGATGTTGGTGGAGGGCTGTGGTGCCAAAAGGAGGCAGCCAGCACATCCACACTGAGGCCAAGCTGTCTCCTGTTTCCCTGAATATCTCTGCAATCCCGACTTAGGAGCAGAAGTAGGCCATTTAGTTCCTTAAACTGGTTCTTCCATTCTGGGTTGTGACTTTGCTGCACAGAACTCCCATACCCCTTGATGTTATTATTAAACTGGAATCTGTCAATTTCTATCCTGAACTTACTTCATGATGAATTTACATAGCCCTCTGAGGTAGAGAATCCCAAAGAGTCACATTGTCTGAGTGAAGAAGTTTGTCCACACCTTATTCCTAAATGACCTGCCTGCTATTCTCAGACTGTGTCCCCTGGCTCTGGACCCCACACTCAGGACAAACATCCTCTCTGTGTCTACTCTGTAAAGTCCTGTAAGAACTTTCGATATAATATATAAGATTGTCCCCCATTCTTCTAAAATCCAGAGAACACCAGCTCAGTCCCCTTAATCTCTCCTCGCAGGACAGTCTGACTATCCCAGGATCCTCCAATGCATTCCCCTGTGGAAAGCACATCCTTCCTTCGGACTACAGCTGGACATGTTACCCCAAGAACAATCTAACCAGTCGTCTACACAATTGAAGCAATACTCCTTTGCTCCTGTTGTCAAATCCTGTTACAATAAAAGCAAGCATACTGATGCCTGCTGCACTCACTGCTAGCTTTCAGTGACTCATGAACAAGGACATCAGGTCCTTTTAGACATCAACACTTTCGAAACTCCCACTATTTAAGTAATGCTTTTAACCCTCATTTCTCCTACTGAAATGGATAAGCTCACTCTTATCGACATTGCATTCTATCTGCCATGCTCTTCCCCACTCACTCAGTCTGTCTAATCTACTCAAAGCCTTTTTACATCCTCCTCACTATTCATATTCCCACCAAGTTCGGTATCATTAGCAAACTTGGAAATATTCCAATTGACATTACGTCCAAATCTTTGATAATGATTGCGATCAGCTGGGCCCAAACACTGACTAAAACAGAAATTGCTGGAAAAGCTCAGCAGGTGTGGCAGGACCTGTGAGGAGAATTCAGAGTTAATGTTTTGGATCCGGTGACCCTTCCTCAAAACTTTTCAGACCCTTTTTCTGTACCCGAAACATTAAAGCTGATTTCTCTCCACTGATACTACCAGACCTGCTGAGCTCTTCCAGCAATTTCTACTTTCGTTTCAGATTTCCAGCAGCAGCAGTTCTTTCGGTTTTTTTCTCTATCAATCCTGTGGTATCTCATTGGTCACAGCCTGCCAACCTGAGAATTATCCATTTATTCTCACACTCTACTTTCTACCTGTTAACCGATCCTCAATCCATAGCTCCTTCAGCCCTCACTCTTTCCCCACTGCTTACATATTCCAAGGGCTTTAATGTTGGTTGCTAATGTGTGGGATGTTATCAAAAAATTGCTAAAAATTCATACCCACCACATCCACTAGCTCAATCTTATTGACTCTCCTCATGACATCAGCAAAACAACTCTTTCGGATTTGTCAAATCTGATTTCCTCTCTATACATCCATTGCTTCTGCCAATCAGACAATTAATTTGCTAAATATCCAATAATCGCATTCTTTGTAGTAGATTCTATTATTTTCCTACTGCTGACATCAGGCTGACTGCTCTGCATTTCTCCGTTTTCTGTCTCTCTTTTCTTCAACAATGTGGTTACATCTGCAACCTTCTTGTCAGCTGACACTTGCAGACACTATTAGAATTTTGTGAGCTTGATCAATGCATCCTGGAGATTGATCAACTTTGTGTCCCATTAATTTCTCTGAAACCACTGTTTTACTAATATAAATTTCTTTCAGTTCCATTCTCTCACTTTAACATATTTAATTATTTTAAGAAAAATTCTGCATTTTTCCCCGTGAGGACAAGGATAACAAAGTATTTATTGAATTTCTCTGCCATGACTCTATTTCTTATTGTAAAATCCCTTGTGCCTTGTGTAATTGCCCCATGTCTGCATTTGCTATTTTTTTCCTTTTTAAAACAAATGCTCAAAGCTTTTACAATCTGTTTTTATGTTTCTTGTCATAACCTATTCTCTCTCTCTTTGTCAATTTCTTCATGCTACTGTGTTGAATTGTAAATCTTCAGGCTTACAACTTGACAATTTTATTAGACTCCTGCTTTGATCCAATATGATCTTTAATTTCCCTTGTTGCCACAGCTGTCTCACTTTTGCCTTCCTAAAAAAAAATTCATTCTTTAAATACTAGCCATTGCCTATCTATAGTCAAACCTCGTAATTTATCCACCAGAGCTGATTTCCTCCGATAATTTCTCTTATTTAGTTTTCACACCCCCATTTCAGGTTGAGTTACATCTTTTCCAACTTAATTGTACAACATTCACACACTGCCCTCAGTTATGGACCATCACAGTATCCTCTTAGCCATTATTCTATAATAAAAAAAACATCACCACATAAACAACCATTCCATACCAAATCTATCCAACAAACAACCAATATTCCATCTAAAACTCAACAAATAAATGATCTGATTCCTCCTAGCACCTGTCCTGTGCCGCCTTTCCTGACCCAGAGTTCCCTTGCAGCACTAAACCAGAGGCTGACAGAAAGAGATAATGGGAACTGCAGATGCTGGAGATTCCAAGATAATAAAATGTGAGGCTGGATGAACACAGCAGGCCAAGCAGCATCTCAGGAGCACAAAAGCTGACGTTTCGGGCCTAGACCCTTCAGATGCTGGTTTACCGTTGAGGAAGAAATGGATGGAAGACAGTATTGTTGAAATTAGACAATGGAGGGTAAGAGATGTCATAGGAAGCAGCTTGGACAGGTACCAGAAGTTTTCAAGTCCATACTAAACAGTAACTCAGGACTCAAGCCTTCCAAAGAGGACAACCAGCTCAAGAAATAACGCATTGTCTACCACAACAGAAACCAGGAAAGTTGTGCAATTTTACGCAAAGTCTCACACCAACTCACAATCTATGTCACAATTTCATTGCAAGGTTGCTCTCCTTCTCCTGAAATATTAAACACCATCTGGCTGAAGAATGTTAATGATATTAAGACATCATTTGTAGATCAAACAAGGGATTCTCTCAAAGGCTGAGCCAACATCTAACCTTCAAATGACGTCACTGAAACAGCTCGTCTGGTCATGTAATTAATTGTTGTTTGTCAGAATTTACTGTACATATGTCCTCCATTACAGTGATGACTACCCTTCAAAAAAACACTCAATTGACCATAAAACATATCGGGACATCCTGATATTGTGACAAATGCAAGTCTTTCTTTCTGTTCTCGTTTACAAAAACATCTTCCAAATTGCTCTGTTTAGGTTTAAATTGGAGCTATTGAACTTTTCCATCTACAATAAGATAAGGCAGCTGCTAATGGAGTGTTCACGCATTCATGATCATGTTTTGAAGAGTCGCTAACATTGCACAGGCATTACTGATGTTATCCAAATACAGCCATCTAAATGGAAGTGAATAAATTTGTAAAAGCACCTGAATTGTTATGGACCAGCCTGACTCAATGTAAATTTCACCTTCTTTTAACTGCTGTTTCAAGTACCATTCAGGCTCAGTTTGTAAATTGCAAGGCACCTGACCACAAATTTATGTTCAGCAGAGCTTCAAGATAACTATGTAAGATTCTATGGAACCCAAACATGTCTCATGTCAAACAACCATGGGAAGACAGTGATGCTATGGATATAAGAAAAACGGCTATTGGGACCTGAATGACGTGGTCAATAGTGAAAAATGTAAAAGAATTGCATGAGAACTTCGGTGAGTCCTATCTCGATGTCAGAAATAACTCACAATGAAACCAAAATGGCTGGAAAAACTCTGCAGGTCTGGCAGCATCTGTGGAGAGAGAAAGAGAATTAATGTTTCTGGTCCAGTGACCTTTTTTCAGAACTGAGAATAGCTGGGAACGGGTGGAATATATGCTGAAGGCAGGGGGTGGGGCAAGAGGGGGAATGAATGAGTGATAAAATAGAAGTAGAGCCCCGAGAGCATGAATGACAGTTAGGCGGATAAAAGATGAATGATGGTGAGCTGGGCACAATGAAAAGCTGATGAAAGGTACCTATCAGTAGGTGAGATTGAGTAGGCTGCACTAACAGGGCCTGAGGGTGTGGGAATGGATAAAGGAGGAACTGTTTAAGCTGTAAAACTATTGAACTCCCTCATTAATTTTAGACTTGCTGCACATTTTAACTAAGTTTTGGACATCAAGGCAAGGTTTTCATTGAGCAGCAGAAAGTTCCCTATTAAGGAGGATTGTTGCAGACGAATTAGCACGTCTTGCCTCATTAATATGCAACTGCCTGTCTCACCAGCTGATGTGAGCAAACTGACACTGGCAATCTTGATGTGGAAGTCAGAGCCAATGGCTGTGAGGAGCCTCTATGATGGTTACCACACAACATCATCTTCTGGCATCATTCACAGGGCACTGGCCACACGCAGCCTGCTTCCAAGGGCATTGTGTCAGAGTGAAGGGATGACCCCTTTAGAACTGACATGATGAAGTATTTGTTCAGCCAGAAGGTCGTGAATCCGTGGAAGCCATTGCCAACAAGGGCTACAGAGGCCAAATCGTTGAGTGTATTTAAGCCCCTGACAGATATGTTCTTGATTGGTAAGGGGATCGAGGGTTACAGGAAGAAGGCAGGAGAATCAGTTTGAAAAACATATCTACCATCTTCAAATGGTAGAGCAGACTCGATGGGCTGAATGGCCTAATTCTGCTCTTTTATCTTGTGGTCTTGTGAATATAGGCATCAGATAATTGCTAATCCCTTTCTCCAATCAATTTGCAAACACTGAGGAAGTATAGATCTTCATTGCAGAGCACACCAGCAAATAGTGGAGGAATGGGAGGCATCCTGTCCCAGATACTGTGGAGTTGACAATCCCTCAGGTTGTCTCTGAGTGTGGTTACTTCCAGGGAGTGATGAGTGATCTGTGTGGAATCCTTTAGTCATGCCCCACAAATACAACAGGATGATGCCCGATGCCAGCTGTGAGAGATCACACCGTGTCATTTTGTTCTTCCATGATGGTATCGGTGCTGCAGCATGGGCAGGGGTATTCGGGTCTGGTCCCTCCCAGGGTCAGGATGGCATTCACTATTCACCCATGACACAGAGAGGGCCATGTCACAAAACTGCAGCGTTCATCCCCAGGAAGGGGGTTCCATTCCATTAGTGTTCAGGTGATCTGTGATCACCATCACCATCTCCGGGCAGCTGCCATGAGCCCTCCATCCTGGAGTACTCCTGTGTACCTGCTGTGGTTGAGAGCCCAGGGACCTTACAATGTGGTTAGTAGGGGACAAGGGCCACCCACTGTGACCAGGGCTCATTGACACCTATACACAGGCCCCTGGTAGACACCATGCTGCCCAGGCTTCGCCCAGTGGCATGTGGAGAGCAGGCACTGGGCCTGCTAAAGGTGTGGTCCCACCGATTGGACTGGTCTCGGAGTGGGAGGGGTGGAGGGGGGGTCTGTCCAGTACAGTTCAGGCAGTGTGCTGCACCATCCTGGTGCACTGTGCTCTGTACAATTAGTGCAGGCAATGAGGAGATGTGCAGGGTGATGAGGAACAGGGGGAACGGGACCAGTTCCTGAGGAGGAGCAGGATTATTGCACTGGGCAGGAGGGGGCTTTCCCTGTCCAGGACAGAGCTCAGCTGTGGGGTGTGTTGCAGTCCAGTCAGGAGCTGCCTGAGGAGATCTGGTTCCAGTTGCCGGGAGCTGGGTACAGCAGACAGACCATTGTGGAATGGCCACTAGTTACTGCAATCTGGTTTGTGTTGTAGGAGTGACCCGCATCCTGTCTTTGTTTTGTTTGTGTTTCCTTTCACTACCAGTCAATAAAAGCTCATGTTTGGAGCAGTGCGATTGCTTGTCTGTCTGTGACGTTCCCCAGCTGGACAGTGATAAGTTGTAGGTCTCCAGTGGGCCTCTGGGGGCATGGCAGAGCTGATGCCGAGACAGTGTTTAGATTGATTGTCACTGGGAATCGGTGAGCTGTGTGACCTGGTGGCTAAACAGTGACAGGGTGAACGAATGGGGTTGTATGTGCCAGGGAAAGACAACCAACACAGCACTGGGTGCTGTGCCATTGTACTGCCAGCGAGGGGCGACACTGGGTTGCCAGCGATTGTTAAGGTGCACAATGACCTCTGAAAGATGGTGTGGGTGCTGGAACACTGGTCTTTCAGCAGAGACCTAGTGAATGGTGATTTGTTCTGGGAACAGGTAGAATGGGGCGTGAGAGAGACAGTAGGAACTGCAGATGCTGGAGAATCTGAGATAACACTGTGTGGAGCTGGATGAACACAGCAGGCCAAGCAGCATCAGAGGAGCAGGAAGGCTGACGGTTCGGGCATTGACCCTTCTACAGAAAGGGGAAGGGGGATTTGAAATAAATAGGGATGGGGGGACAGAAGATGGATAGAGGAGAAGATAGTTGGAGAGGAGACATACAGGTCAAAGAGACAGGGATGGAGCCAGTAAAGGTAAGTGTAGGCAGGGAGGAAGGGAGGAGATAGGTCAGTCCAGGGAGGACGGACAGGTCAAGGGGGCAGGATGAGGTTAGTAGGTAGGAGATGGGATGGGGCTTGAGGTGGGAGGAAGGACAGATTAGGGAGATGGGGATGAGCTGGGCTGGTTTTGGGATGCAGTGGGGGGGGGCGGGGAGATTTTGAAGAGATTCAGGTAAAAGGGTAGGTGGGTAATGAGGAGAGTTTGATAAGGTGCAGAGAGAGATTTTACTGGGACTTGCAGACACAAACCCGCCAAAAAAATTCAACAAAATTGAAATCTTGCCAAAAAATCTTAAGATTCAGCCATACATTTTCAATTTGTTCACACCTTACAGTAGCCTGGCCTTGTAAAAGAGACCAAAACATATTGGGAGTTGGCTCTGGAAAACTCCGGAATTACTTTCTGTTCAGCAAACTATCTTCGGGTGAGCGTGAAACATCCGGACAGTCAAACATGTTTCACTTTTTTGTTCATGCTGCAACACCAGTTCCCATGGGCACCTTTCCACCCGTGCAGCTTCAGATCAGGAAACAGGAAGGTGAGTGCTTCAAGCTCCTCTGGGTCACACATAATAATCTTCCTTTTCCTCCGCTGTTACATTTTATCCACTTTTTGATCCACGGTTCAGAATCGGTGACAGATGCCCAGGCAGCTTTGTTCCCCTCAGACTGTATGGGTTGTGTCCTGAGATTCACAAAGTAACATGGTGTCTAAGATAACACAGTGTGGAGCTGGAGAAACACAGCAGGCTAAGGAGGATCAGAGAAGCAGGAAAGCTGATGTTTCCTGTTAGGGCTTTTCTTCAGAAATGTGGGAGGGGGAAGGGAGCTCTGAAATAAATAGAGGAGGGTTGGGGCCGGGGAAAATAGGTGGGATGGTGATAGGTGAGTGCAGGTAGGGAGTGGTGGGGATTGGTCAGTGAGGTGGGAGGAGTGGATAGGTGGGAGAGAAGATGGACAGGTTGTCAGGTTGTGTTCACCCTCCTAGCCTGATCGTTATCAGCTCTGTCTGTCCAACTGCTCTTCTCTTTCTTTTGGCTCTGTCCTATCATTTACACCCAACCCAATCCCCGTCCCTATTTTCTGCATATAAACTGACATTTTCCCAGCCACCATCAGTTCTGAGGAAGGATCGCTGGACGCACAATGTTAACTATTTTTTCTTCACAGATGCTGCCAGACGTGCTGGGCTTTTCCAGCAGCTTTGTTTTTGTTCCTGATTTACAGCATCCGCAGCTCTTTCAGTTTTTATTTCGATACGGCTGTGACCATTTTGCTGCAGGATGGCCCATGGCTTTGTAATCTAGCATGGCCTAATAATTACTCTAATTGGCTGGCACTATCATGTGAGAGGTTTGGATAATCCAGAGCTCCAGTCTTTACTTTCAGTTTATGACAGACATTCCTCATTGGATTTCCTATTGTACCAGCTGGAATAGGTACAGATTAACCACAACTGAAGTTCCAGGTGAACTGAACAGGAGTTATCATGATTTCACCAAACCCATCAAGTAACTGCATCTCCTTATTTCATACTTGTAGATTAATTGTACTTGACAAAAAAAATTGCTAATGAAATATTAGAATATATTGGCCCTCTGGTGTCTGGGGCAGCGTAGCAGTTAGCACTGCCACTTCACAGAACCAGGGACCCAGGTTCAATAGCACCCTCAGGCAACTGTGGGGTTTGCACATTCTCCCCATGCACATAGAACATAACAGGCCCTTCGGCCCTCGATGTTGTGCCGACCTGTCATACCAATCTGAAGCCCATCGAACCTACACTATTCCATGTACGTCCATATGCTTATCCAATGACGACTTAAATGTACCTAAAGTTGGCGAATCTACTACCGTTGCAGGCAAAGCGCTCCATTCCCTTACTACTCTGAGTAAAGAAACTACCTCTGACATCTGTCCTATATCTTTCACCCCTCAATTTAAAGCTATGTCCCCTCATGCTCGCCATCACCATCCTAGGAAAAAGGCTCTCCTTATCCACCCTATCTAACCCTCTGATTATTTTATATGTCTCAGTTAAGTCACCTCTCAACCTTCTTCTCTCTAATGAAAACAGCCTCAAATCCCTCAGCATTTCCTCGTAAGACCTTCCCTCCATACCAGGCAACATCCTAGTAAATCTCCTCTGCACCCTTTCCAAAGCTTCCACATCCTTCTTATAATGCGGTGACCAGAACTGTACGCAATACTCAGAGTGCGGCCGCACCAGAGTTTTGTACAGCGTCACTATAACCTCTTGGTTCCGGAACTCGATCCCTCTGTTAATAAAAGCTAAAACACTGTATGCCTTCTTAACAGCCCTGTCAACCTGGGTGGCAACTTTCAAGGATCTGTGTACATGGACACCGAGATCTCTCTGCTCATCTACACTACCAAGAATCTTACCATTAGCCCAGTACTTTGCCTTCTGGTTACTCCTACCAAAGTGCATCACCTCACACTTGTCCGCATTAAACTCCATTTGCCACCTCTCAGCCCAGCTCTGCAGCTTATCTATGTCTCTCTGCAACTTACAGCATCCTTCGTCACTATCCACAACTCCACCGACCTTAGTGTTGTCTGCAAATTTACAAACCCATCCTTCTATGCCCTCATCCAGGTCATTTATAAAAGTGACAAACAGCAGTAGACCCAACACCGAAACTTGTGGTACACCACTCGTAACTGGTCTCCAGGATGAACATTTCCCATCAACTACCACCCTCTGTCTTCTTTCAGCAAGCCAATTTCCGATCCAAAACTGCTACATCTCCCACAATTCCATTCCTCCGCATTTTGTACAATAGCCTACTGTGGGGAACCTTATCAAACACCTTGCTGAACTGTGTGTGGGTTTCCTGCCACAGCCCAAAGATGAGCAAGTTGAGGTGGATTGGCTATGCTAAATTGCCCATATAGTGTTCAGGACATGCAGGCTGTTGGATTAGCAATGGGAATTGCAGGAAGAGAGAGATTGGGAGGCAGTGTCTGTATGGGTTGGGGTCAAGTGCTTTTCAGAGGGCTGGTGCAGACTTGATAGGCTTGAATCCTATGCAGATAGAATCAACAAATTATCTTTATGATTCGTTAATGCTTTTGGAGTTGAGGATAAGTGCTGTTCAATTCTCGAGATCATCAATTATTGCATTTACTTAGCAATCAATCACTTTGAGTTCCATTTTTACTTTCCAAGGTTGCCGACTTGAAAAGTTTCTCAAAATATGTCAGCATTCCTGAGACCAGTGAAAACAAGATCTCGTGGGATTTGGAAATTGGGGACTGCATCACATTTAAATATTTAGTTTAATATTATTTTTGGGAAAAGAGCAGGAACGAAGACATTGTAGAATTATTTTTTTCGGAAGAACACCCACGATATTACACTCGCTCAAAAAGGGACAAAGTTATTTTCTTTCCCTCAGTAGATACCTTTTAAAATTATTGACCAGGGAGGCAGCTTCACTCCAATTAGCTATGGTTTCCATCAGAAACATTTTATTGATACTGTACAGGCAAGATACAAATAATCACAACTGCACATATTGCCAAAATGTATTGCTCATTGACAAGAGGATATTGCAACATGCCCTGAAAACATTTACAATTTTATAGCAGTATTCACAAATCCTGAGACAAACTTGACATCAATGACTCAAACAGCATTTCAGTGGTCAAACCTCTGCTCAGATCCACATTAAACCAGCAGGACACCTGGCACGACAGGACACAAGATTCAAACTGTTTCAAATCATTGTAACTGCAGAAAGCACCATCATTATGTTAAGAACTATATTTTCAATTTTCGAGGTAGCAGTGTATTAACATAGTTATGAGGCTGATGGTGGCATGATTCACAACTGCATCCGATGAGGTGAGAGAATTTCCTAAATGTAGCGGTCCTTATTGATCACCTGGGAAAGTAGCTGTTCTTGGAGAATATCCATTGGGATAAATCTTTGAGAGTTCAATAGAGGCAGTTTGGAATTCAGTATCAATCTATAGAGGGCATGACATGATGGGCTGGAGTGGGGGGGGGGGGGTGGTGGTGGTGGAGAATACACCTTGGGAGCTCAGTGAGGGGCTAGTGCAAGGCTCAAAGTTCTGGTGCAGAGGGGCTTGCAGGAACTCAGTGCCTGGGGAACGGGTTGGCTCACGGCACAGATATCGAACTTCCTGCTCAGGCGGAAACCAAATTTTGTGGATTGGCCTCTAATCTGCACCCATTGGTCAAACTCACCTGATATTCAAGAAAAGTCCAATGGTCCATGACATGAGAGTTGAGAATCTGTGTCTACCACGTGGATTATCACCATGAACATAAGTACCAAGGTCAGTGGGTAGGGGGTGCTGCTGAATATGGGAAAAATGTACAAGAAAGGTTTCATAAATAAGAACACAGCAAATAAAGAGAGTTTTCTAATGCCTCTGCGTCAACAGTGGAGTCTTTGCTTCTTGGTACAGGTTCATAGCTTCATACCTCCACTGTACAGCTGGCGCTTGAGCCAAGGTCTGTCTTTCTGCTGACTTCGAAAATCAAGGCCCTTCTCCTGGTTCAGTTGCTCGATAAAGATCCCATAAACACAATCAAAGACAAAAGGGATGATTCTGATAGCCCGAGTGCATCACAGACTAGCTGCTCATTTACCCCACTGCAGCCTGAAATATTGTGCCATGTACAGACCTGGCTACCATGCTATCTACGTAATAACAGCAACTGCACTTCAACATGAAGTTGTTGTGGAAGCTCCTCTGGGGATAAAACATACTGTATAAGTGCAAGTTCTGTATTTTGAGACGAGTTTGGTGATATGCTGTCGATTATATCTTGTGTGTGTATAGAGTAATACAGCACAGTTGTAGTACCTTGGGCTGAACACAAAGGTGTTCAAACCTACAAGGAGCAGGCAGAGAGAGAGATCTATAGAATGGCTCTGGGAATAGAAGGCCAGCCAAGGAGTCTGAAGGGAGATCACCAGTTGCCAACACTGCTGTCTGACAACCCGTCAAGTGTCGAGGTGGGATTTTCACTCCTCACTCCAGAGGAGCTGCCAGCCAATCGGAATGGCTGTTCAAGAATGGGACTGCTCCATGTTCTGGACCGTAGGGCCAGGTAAGTGAGAGTCTGAGGGCAGTGAATGGAGTTGAGTCCCAGCAAGGGGGGCAGGAGATGGCAAGGCTAGGGAGAAAGGGAGCCCCCAGATAGCCAGCGTTGATGTGCGGAAGGGAATGTTGGGAACACTTAAATGTTTAAAGGAGAGATTGTTGATAGAGGCCAACCCAGCCCCCAAACCACCTGAGGAAGCCTGCACATGGTCATTTAGCCTCCAACCCTGAACTCCTCCCACAGATCACAACCAATGATGGTCAACTTTTCTAACTTCCCCTCCCCCAATCTGGTATGTCATGGCTCTTCTCAAATACAGATGTTGTTGGTATCTAGTACAAAGCATCACGTATTAAAAACAGTGATTGTTCATGCATACGTTTGATACTAAGACAAGAACACATGACCCCGAATGGATACAAATGAATAAATACAAAAGCATTGAATACAATGTCAACAGGGCCTTTGGTTCGCATTGATTTACTCAGAATACTTGAGCCACAGGACCATGACAGGGCTCAGCATAGCAACGCTGGGTCGATGTCAATCTGATGCAGTACATGTAGCCATGAGTGAGTGAAAGCTTCATTTACACATGACGCAGAGTTACAATGGCCTTCCCATTCTCTCTCTCAATGTACTCATGTTACCATGGTCTTCCCATTCCATTGTGGCTCAGCAATGAGCTCCAACAGTCTCTAGAAAGAATGTGCTGAGCTGATCTGATCGGACATCAATCTTCAAAAAGCAGAGCAAGTCTGGTAAACAATACTGTAGGTCCTGATAAAACCATGGGAAATCAACCAAGATTTACCATCACACAACATACAGTTTTAGTGATCCTTCAGTTACATTTCCTCCATTTGATGGTTTCTGACGTTGCTCGGTATTTCAGCAAGACAGAGATACCTTTATCGGGCTGAATTCAAATGGGTGAGCTGGTGATGGCATTGGCACTGTACTCAAAAGTGAACTGGGGAAAGTATAGACCGAACTTTCCAAACTTTTGTTGTACGTCAGTTCCTCTGCAGAGCAAGAGACGGTGTCTCTTTTGCAAGGTTGGATGGTCGGGGTGAGAGAGAGGATTTCAGATTCATACTGCAATAACTGGTTCATAAACCCAAAATTGGGAGAAATGGTATTCCTTCGCTCTTTAATGTAGTCAAAGGCTTCTTCTAGACGTAGTTCCTTGGATCTCATTAGATATGCCAAGCAGATTGTGGGCGAGCGAGAAATTCCAGCTTCACAGTGGACCAGCACCTTCCCTCCTGTGTGCCTCACATGGTCTGCGAAATAACAAGTCCAGTTTAGCTCCTGGTTAATGCATATGCCAAAGTATCTGGCACGTCAGTGCATTACATTTACATATCTTCAGGTAGGCAATTAAATGTAACACTCTAGAATATTGCAAAGTCCACAGGATGCTTTAGCTTTGAGACAAAAAACACCCACTTGGTAAAACTTTGATCAATAAACAATTTTACTGCACTTTCCCCACCCCAAAATAAAATTATCACCTTCATTTGCTAAGATAATAATTCATACTAATCCCATCCCTATTGGGCAGTTTCAAATACTCTATCCATGGTTATTCGATGTGGATGAACCTGGGCATCATGACTGCACCAGATCCTGTTCTTGTGTAACTTTGAGATACACCCGCTCAATGAGGAATCACTGGAAAGTGTTCCAACATGGGAAAAAGCTACAGTTATTTCTCTCACTAGTTCACAGACGCTGAGGCTAACAGAAAGCACCACTGTTGTCAGCAGACAGTGCTGAAGTTAGAACCTTCACTGATAACTGTTTGGTGTTCAAATTCACTCTCAGCTCCTGAAATGATGAAGCAGTCCACTACCTGAGCATAGTTCGATCACAGAAATCTGCAGGGCTGGCCTGAAATGGCAAGTAACTGTCACTTGACAAGAGTGACAATGATCAACTCCAACTAAAGAAATCCCTTGATATTCTACACCGAGTCCCCCACCATCAACATTCTGCTGTTACCATTGACCAGAAACTGAACTGCACCAGCCACATTAACACTTAGATTACAAGATCAGGTCAGTGGTTGCTGACTCACATCCCAACTCTTCACTGCACCATCAACAAGACACAAGTCCGGAGTGTGATGGAACACTCCCCCCTTGCCCATATTGATGCAGCTCCAACAACACAAGAAGCTTGACACCATCCAGGAGAAATAAAAATATGAAAGAAAGTGGGTGAGTTCCCAAAAGCTGGAGGGACTACGGGAGCCTGTGTTCTTCTGGCTTGCTCACAATCAACCTGCAGGTGCCTCTCAAACTTTAGAAAATTGCTGTAGTTGCTGTGTCACGCTTGTGGAGCAGAAGCCCCATTTGCAAACTGCCTGCAGACATTGCTGCCTCTGAAGGACCTAACTCAAGGGCCTCCTCACCTTGATCTGCTGGCAATAGGTCACATCCAAGTAGTTACTATGGTTCCCAGTGTTTCAGAAGACCAACAAATTTCCAGTCTGATGATCAGCCTCAAACTTCCAAGCAAGTTCCTGAGAGATGTTCCAGCTTGGAATCAGCCTCCAGTAAGAGCACTTTGGGAGAGGAATAATTCCTGCAGCAACTCCCACCCCCACAGGGCCAGTACCAAATTTGTTTGTTGTAGAAGGCAGTTAGGCATTGAATAAAACTTGGTTGAATCTGCTCTCCAAGACACCACCTTCCTAATCCTAAGGAGCCTTCTTAATCACTAATGACCCAATGATCCATTTCTTCCAGAAACATGAAACCTGACTCAGTAACCAATATCATACTGGAATAAGTTTAGGTCTTGGGCCTAACTGGATTGAAGTCTGTTCAGTTAATTACAAGGTCAATTTTGAAACTGAGAGAAATGGTAATTAAATTGGAATATTCTCTCAAAGAACTGAGTCTTATCACTACTCTGTTATAATACCAAAAATTATTTGATCATTTTGGGTTTGAATGAACTGAGCTTTTACAATTCAGTTCCTTGCTAAGAGCTTCCTATAGCATTAACTCAAATTTAATAAGTACTCTGAAATGACAGCTGCTTGCATTTGTACAAAGGGGATATCTTCAATCACACAAGTGACTCTGTTGGATAACCGACACAGCGTATGGTCTATACCAACAGCAAGCTTTTCGGTGCTCATTGTGCAAGTGCTAATTCTCTGATAATTGTTACATACCAATGAAGTCAATCGCTTCCTGGAAATGGGAACTCATGTCTGCAGTTGCACTGTCTTCTACAGGAATGAATTTATAGTGATATTTGCTTTTGAAGTACTCCGCACAGTCACGAGAGACATTCAGCAAAGCAGTGATGTGGAGATCATCTAGAAAGTCGGGTCTGGAGGCATGGTAAGCGCTACCCAAATACAGAAAAGGCAAGATTTCAACAGGTTTCCCCTGAAAAATGAACACAACATAAAACATTAAACGACATGGAGACAATGAGAGAAACAGGTTTGCATCAGAAAATCAAAATGGAATGAAAAGTGGTGGCACGCATTAGTGAACATGAAAATTCCAGTAGAAGATTGAACCTGCACGTCTTTGGACTGTGGGAGGAAACCCACGCAGATATGAGGAGAATGTGCAAACTCAACACAGACAGTCACCAAAGGGTGGGATTGAACCCAGATCCCTGGCGCTGTGAGACAGTAGAGCTAACCACTGAGCCGCCATGCCACTCATCTAACCTTCTCTCCCAAATCAAAAGAGCAATGGAGGGGAGGTAGCTTCTGGAATTTCTTGGGCATGGAATGTACTGTCTAAAACAAAACCCTCAATATGTCCTGACTTGTGTCACTTCACCACTCTGCTGAGTTTACTGTCAATATTGTTGTAAAGCGAACACACCTTAAGAACATAAACTTGCCTGAATAGCTGAACTGTCATTGAGATGTGTGCTTGGAGCACTGCCTTTGCACAATAATCAGGAACCTAAGCAGTAAACAATTTCGAAAGGCTGCTTTCTGAGCCCTGTTCTGCTGTGCCTACTAATTAACTGAAAGAACAGTGTTTAAAAAAAACATTTCAGCCACATCCGATGGTGTGCTGTTTAAGTGCAGACAGTCATCATCTCACACAAGCAAGAATTTTTAAACCACACTAAACTGCATGCTGGGAATGGACATGAAGTTATTTATTCAGCATACTTAATACATATTTAATATTTTAGTTTGGCCATAATATTTTTAATGCTCCACATGATTGCCATGTTTAAGCAGTTCCTAATAGGGTCAGAGTTACACAACTGCAGCTGTCAGGCTTGGTCATTTTTAACAGCTTTTGAGTAGAGCCCAATGTTTCGTATCCGACCTGCTGCAAAATGCAATTGCAATTCCCCAAGCATCCTCAGTTGTGCTACTACAAAGCTCAAGCCAGGGACCAGGTGCTTCCAACACAGGAAGAAAGGAAAAATAAAAAACGTGTTTTCTTCTGTGCTGTTACCAACACACTTCCTCGCTGCTGATTAGTCTGCAGGATTGTTGGAGCAGATCCCAAGGATATGCATTAAGGCAGACTGTTAGAGGGTGAAGGGAGTGAAAACAAAATGTGTTTAAAGAAAACACTGGAGGGAATGCTGTTTATGATTGAGACAAGAGTTATCTGCCATCAACAGTGCCCCTTAAAATTAACAATCCAATCTCTAGAGATTTCAGTCATATTTTCATCTAACTCATGAGCAACCTACCATCAGATCTCTGGTCAAAATTAATATTGCTGAACAGGTTCACTAACGTTTAGCTATGAAATTCATTGTACCTGGGGCAAAGTGAATGGGGACAGCAATGCCAAGGGGCCACAAGAAAGGAAGAATCCAGTTTGAGGCATTGTAGGTGTTTAACAGTTCAGCTACTGGGGCCATTGATCCCTGGGGTCTGTAAAGTGGGGGCAAGCATGCCTGTGCAGGGCACCATAATTCAAGGGAAAGGCCAGAATGAAGAATGTGTGAATAAACTGGTTTATGTGCAAGTCAGAAGGTGGTAAGAAAGACCCTCCAAGTGATGTGTGGGGCAGAGTGGGCCTGTTCCCTCCACTCTCGGTGGCTCAGTGGTTAGCACTGCTGCCTCAACACCAGGGACCCAGGTTCAATTCCACCCTCGGGTAACTGCATGGAGTTTGCACACTCTCCCTGTGTCTGCATGGATTTCCTCCGGTTTCCTCCCACAGTCCAAAGATGTGCAGGGTGGGTGGATTGGCCATGCTAAGTTGCCTGTAGTGTTGAGAGATGTGTAGCTAAGGTGGTTTATGGGGGAAATGTTTCGGGGTGGGATGCTCCAAGGGTCAGTGTGGGCTTGTTGGGCCGAAGGGCCTGTTTGCACACTGTGGATTCTGTTCTATGCGGGGGCTTGGAGCAGGTGAAACCACAATTAGAGTTCCGTGTGGGTCAAGTTAATTCAGCCTGGCTCACAACAGGAGGGTTTATTTCACCATTTACTTCCAATAACCTGAAACTCGGAGAAAAGGATGAGTAAAATACAAATTCACTGTCATTTTCTCTCAGGTTGATTTGTTACAGAGCATTGCTCAAAGAGCGACAAGGAACAGGCAAGCCCAGCTCACCATTATCTATGAGATAAATACCTGTTTTCTTAAAAGGATTATTAAAATACTTTTTCCATTCAGCACTTTCATACGAACAGCATTATATTGTTCTAATAATTGGAGATGGTCATTGATTACTAACCCATTTGAAAAGGAGGCTTTCAAACACTCCATTGGAGCAGTTTGTCCTGGGCATCTTGCTGGACACTGGTAGTTGATTGCCTGCTGTGGGAATAGCTTGGGACATTCACAGTTAAAGCAAGTGTCCAGCTCCAGAGAACTTAGAGGGCTGGACTGTGATGTTCATATTTCAGGTGACACTCTCTGTGGACTGGAACTTGCTCTGGCCTGAGTTTGATAAATACATGGGGTTAACAGAAGTGGGAGAACAGCCTGCCTCAGGCATTTCTTTGTTTTTGGCAAAGGATAAGACACCAGATGTAAATATAAATGTTTATTTGTATTAGTTGATTGTAATATTAAATATTTATTACTTCTGAATAGCTGACAGGAAAATATAGGCTACCACATTATGTTAATATTGAGGATTGGCTGGACTAGTATGAATTGACATTGTCACATGGCAGAGTCAGAAGTTAGGTGGTTCAGGATTTGAATACACAGTTGGCTGCAGTTCACATACTCTTGCCCCAGTCTGCAGGATTCGTTTGTTACGCCTTGGCAGTGGAATCTCCTGAACTTGTTCAGGTTCCTCAGCCGTGCTCTCAAACAAAGCCAGTGAAACAGCAGACAAAAATACATCTGTGTCAAATGTGCCATCCTCGTGCTTCTGATGAAAAAAGTCTGTTGTTCCAGTGTCAAAACCTAGATGAACAGACACTGGGCTCACAAGCTCAATCTTCTGTTCAAGCTAAAGAGATGAATCCAGATTCCCTCATTTACAGTCACAGAATTCAACGCCTGACATCTCACTGGAGCGAGAGATCGGGGAGAGCTAAGTAGAGGCCTAGACCATACATGTAATTTAGAATGTATCATAGAATTACTTTGATTTTTCTTTGATACTTCTCATTCATTGTAGCATTCTGACCTCAGTCAGAAGTTTGTGGTTTTACATCCCCTTCCAAAGAGTTTGATAGAGTGGAGTGATTTGATGGAGTGTCAGCTGAGAATCTTCTAATTCAGCAATGCTGCGCTGGCAGGGATGTCACAAAGCCACATTCGCCTTCTCATGTGGACCCCATGACAGAAGAACTGAGGAGTTCTCCCTGGGGTCTTATTCCTCAAACAACATCCCAAAAAAAAAAGCAGTTGATCTGATTGTAATCATGTTGCTGCTTGCACTGTGCAGAGTAGCGGTTTGCAATTCGTACTGTACAACAATGATTCAGTTACATTTGTTTTTCATTGCCAGTGGTCAGAAAAGATTATATAAATTAAAGCTGTTCAAAAAAATTAAGAATTGCAGCCAGTTTCAATGGTGTCTGTTTTAATAGAAACAGAAAACAGGAGCACAAATAGATCATTCAGTCCTTCGAGCCTGCTCCACCATTCAGTATGATCATGACTGACCAGCCAATGCAGTCCCCTGTTCGTGCTTTCTCCCCATACCCTTTGATCCATTTAGAGCTAAGAATATATCTAACTCCTCCTTGAAAACATTCAATGTTTGGGCCTCATTTGCTTTCTGCAGAGGTAATTTCTATAGGTTCTCCACTCTCCGGGCAAAGAAATGAAATGATAAGTTTGCATTAACCAATGCTTATGTTCAGTTGACTTGTTTAAACTGAATGAATAACACACCTACTTCCAGCTCCTGTCAAAAAGGACAAAGGCAATTGAGACAACAGGAACAGAACCTTTGATATATGCAAAACAGAAACAAAGAAGGGAAGGTAAATGAAACAGAAAACCCCTGAAAATGACACGTAAAACCCCTCTGGAAACAGTTTGGTAAAGAAAAATACCTTCCCACATGTTCACATGACTCTATTCAAAGCTGTCAGGTTTCAGGGTAGTGCATTTGTTTTCACCCAATTATGGCAGAGTGATGTCATGCAGCCATGACAATTACTAGCAGTGCTTTTCAAAAAGCAACTGTCTGATGTTGTTTCCTCTTCTGTGGCACCTCTAAAAGGAAATGTACTCTAAAGTTAGATTGTCCCTCGGCACAAGGCTCAGTGTTTATTCTTTAGTTGTACACACCTGATCATAGACTGGTCTGTGGTTGCTAAAAGGCTTGTCATGTTGGTTCACAGCGCTTGCAGCAGCTTCTTTAACCTCTTGCACACCAGTGTAGTTCAAGCCAGGCGTTAGCTCAGTGCAACATTCTGGATACTGAGAGCGAAAGTCCTCGTATCCTCCTAAACACAGTACAAGAGAGGGGGGAAACTGTTTATATCTGCATATTTCAACCTTGCACAACAACAGAAAGAAACAGTTAGCCGTGGGGTCTCCTTACTGAGTAACAAAACCTGGCTTGTTCACTTCAACAGACTGGAACAATGCTTTGGATTCATTTTTATCGTATAAACAACAGTTGTCATCAAGTGGACTAACTGCAATGGGGAATTCTAAATTCAGCAACTTAAATCTTGTGGTGAAAGATTTGGGAGGAGCCTTTGGAAGAGGGTAAAAGTCATGTATGTTTTTTCCCCCCTCCTGTTGAGTATGATACACCAGCCAAGAAAGAACCTAGTGCACTGTACAAAGAGTCTATGAGTGTATGAGTCAAAGGGTGCAGACCAGTAGACAGATAAGTGAGAGTCGGGGTAAAGGAGCATTTTCATGATAGCAACTACTGGAGTTCCACAAGTAATATTGCTGGAGTCACAACTATTTACAATATATTAATGGCTTGATGAGGAAAGTCAATGTACTATTGCCATGTTCGCATACAAAATTAAGTGGGATGATGAGGATGACAAAGAGCCTTCAGAAACAGGTTAGGCAAGTGAGCAAAGGCTTGACAGATGGAATATAATGAGATACAATGCAAGGTTACACACTTTGGCAGCACAGAGGACTTGAATATCATTAAATGAGGAAAGCCTGCAGAAAGCTACAGGAGTCCTTGTATGCGAGTCCCAGAAAAAAGTTAGCATCCAAGTCCAGCAGATAAACTTCAAGTGAACAAATAATACAAGATAAATGCAAAGCCGTCAACATTACAGTCTCTGTGGATTCCAAAGTGAACTGCCTCTATTCGCTAAAACATTTTGGCTGACACAGAATGCAGCAAATCAGCCAACTGATATGTAGTCCTGAAACTGTTGCTAATGGGAGCTTCAGGCACTCAAATGACTCAGAACATTTACCCAGTTACTCAATCCTTTACTTTTCTCTTGTAAATTCTCAGTTACCTAATGTTTTATTACCAAATTTTGTGTTTTAAGTAGCATTACTGCAAGGATACTTCTTTAAATAAATACTTTATTACACTGATTATCAGTAATCATAATTGGATAAAAGGAAGGTTTTATTGTCTAGTTATAAATGATTCAATTCTTAGAAGCTTTTGAACTTGCCTGCCCTAACATAATACAACTGTCCTCAAATAAATTGCAAACTGATTGCTCACTGCTGCTCACTAGTATTTGGTGATGATATCAGGTTCTGCTACATGATACATACTTAATTATCCCTTCACACCCAACTGCTGTGACACATCCAACATAAGAATATTCTAGCCCTGAATTTACGTAGGTACACAATGTCGCATCTTCTACTCAATAGCCTCCTTCACATTGTTATTTGAAAAGACAATGGTATTTGTGGTAGTTACTTTAGAAAAGTGTAAATCTACAATGAAACAAACTCGCAGAGGATAGTTATTTGAACTCTCAGATTGAATCAATATCTTGCTGACAGCATGGAAAGAATAACTTGTATCCAAAAAGTAATCTCCATGATTTCAGGATGTTGCAAAGCACTTTGCAGCCAATGAAGTTCTTTTGAAATGTAATCACTGTTGCATTGTTGGAAGTGAGGTAGCCATTTTCAGCAAGTTGCCATAACTGCGTCATGATAATGACTAGATGATGTGGTTTTTGTTTTGTGACGTTGAATAAGGGATAGTTACTGGCCGTTCTGATTAACAATCAATTCTGTGAGCAGATTGCAAGGGACATGCCTAGCAACACTGAAAAGAAAGAAATATTTTCCAACTTTTAAAAAAGTGGACATTTAAGATGATATCCTCTCTCCTCTCTTTCTCCAACAGAATAGATTATCAATTTTGGGTCAGATTTGGGATTGCTGATTGATTCAGGGTAGGATCCCCTTTCTCTGGGCGGGATGTTATTTTCCCAATGACGTTCTGTACAATTACCAAATGGAATCCAATGGTTGTACCTTGCACTAAAGAGGCTAGATTACCAACTAACAAGGTATCACTGATGCTATCTAATCTTAAAGGCAAATTCAATATAGACAGTTCCAATAACAGGCAGGGCTTGTTTCATTTCTGTTTAACTATCCGACTGGAGGCCATGAACACAGTATCAGTTGGTTCGTAGCTGGAGCTAAGCAAAATTAAACTCGCAGCTCTGCTGTTCCCCTATCGTCCTGCATTTTCCCCATCAGAAACAAAAAACATACCATACTGGATTGCCAGCGGCTCGCTCACACAGGATGGAATGCAAAGGAATGATGCTTTAGGTCTGACTCACGTG
The DNA here is from genome assembly GCF_030684315.1 of Stegostoma tigrinum. Taxonomy (NCBI): domain Eukaryota; kingdom Metazoa; phylum Chordata; class Chondrichthyes; order Orectolobiformes; family Stegostomatidae; genus Stegostoma; species Stegostoma tigrinum. The sequence goes on from NC_081373.1 coordinate 2,650,334, forward strand.
GACTCAACCTTGGGCAGGACTTGAACAGTGACAGTCGAAACCGTAATCCTGGGGTTTAGTTTCAATTTGGTGACGAATGTACCGACACTGTCCCACGTTTTCCGAGAGTATTGCTCTCATTCTTGACTGTATTTTCTGAAATCTAAGGAATTTCCATTTGGACTCCTGCACAGTCACAGACCATCTCAGTGAGAGCGTGGTGGAAGAGGCGGCTATACGTTGATATAGAGATAGTGGGGACTACGGATACTGGAGAATCTGAGATAACAAGGTTAAAGCTCGGTGAACATGGGGGGCCAAGCCGGAAAGCTGATGTTATGGGTCTGGACCCTTCTTCAGGAAAAAAAAAGGGATTTTTTTCCGCTTTCCTGCTCGGCTTGTTGTGTTCATACAGTTCTACACCTTGTCTCTATACATTGATAGAGCCCCCTCTGCCCCGCTCCAAGGCTCCGTCTCGGCCAGTCCCAAGTCCCAGTAGACGCTAGAAGGGGCGCTCTAGCTGAGGACTCTAACCCACAGAGGAATCTTACACCAAACGCGATGCTCGAACGCTGTAGTCAACACAATCCTAAAACTCAGTGTAAAATGTTTTAACAAGATAAATAACAGTCACAGTACTCTTCGAAGTCATTTCTTTCCGAGCCGTTTTAACAATAATATTTGATAATGTGCATCATGCAGTATAAATGCAATTGTTACTACAAATAGCTTAAAATAAACGGGTTGGCCCCACAAACAAACAGTTGAAAGGCCAGCACCGTTCACTGCCTGGTGTCTCCTACAGAGACAGAGAATCTGTACAAGATTGAGACGGAGGAGAGGAGCCCTCTCCGGCTGAGCCTCACCTTTGAGGAAGCAGATTTTCGCTCTCGGGCTAGCAGAGGTTAAGGTGTTGAACACGATCTGGGCAGTGCCGCCTTTACTCGCTCTCTGCGGGGCTCTCTCATCCAGGACCACCACGGTGGCCACTCGGCCCTCTCGCAGCCGGGCTCGTGCTTTCTCATCTGGGATGATGAAGTGGAGGGGGAGCGGGCTTCCCCGGGCCCTGCGGACCATGAGCGTGTTGAGGCTGACGCTGAGTGAGCCATGAACATGGGAAGCGGAGAAACACAGGAACGGCCTGCAGTCAAGGAGCAGCGTCCGGCCCCGCTGCTTCCGGAGCAAGGAACGGAGCCGCTGGCTGTTAATGCCGGCCACAGTCATCCCGGAGCGGCTTCCCCCTCGGGCAGAGGCCGCTGCTCAACTCTCCCGTGTCCCGGTGCGTGAGAGAGGGAGAGCGGGCAGCCTCCCCAACCCCTAGCCCCGCGCTTCTATCCGTGATCCGATGCCTGCTCCAACCCCTACCCCCGTGCCCGTGCTTCTAGCCCCGGGTGAGGGGAGTCCCCGCTCCTTTATACATTCCCGCGATGACGCACATGCCCATATATGGCGCTTGACGCTACGGTCTCTCCGTATATGGAAAGTCAGCTGCCGTGGTTCCGCCTCCGGGAACACCCCCTCACCATTCCCACTACCACCGGGAAAATCCCCCACCGGGACAATCCCCTCCCCCCAGAACCCCACCGGGACAATCCCCTCCCCCCAGAACCCCACCGGGACAATCCCCAGCCCGGACAATCCTCTCCCCCCGAAACCCACCCCAACACACCCTCCCAAATCCACACGCCTCCCTCAAATCCCCACCAGGACACCACCCCCCCCTCAAATCCCCACAGGGACACCACCCCCCCCCCTCAAATCCCCACCGGAGCACCAACCCCACCCGCCTCCCTCAAATCCCCAGCGGGACACCACCCCCCCGCCTCCCTCAAATCCCCACCGGGACACCACCCCCCCCCTCAAATCCCCACCGGGACAACACCCCCCCCTCAAATCCCCACCGGGACACCACCCCCCACCCGCCTCCCTCAAATCCCCACCGGGACACCACCCCCCTCTCAAATCCCCACCCGGACACCAACCCCACCCACCTCCCTCAAATCCCCACCGGGACACCACCCCCCACCCGCCTCCCTCAAATCCCCACCGGGACACCACCCCCCTCTCAAATCCCCACCGGGACAGCAACCCCACCCGCCTCCCTCAAATCCCCACCGGGACACCACCCCCCACCGGCCTCCCTCAAATCCCCACCGGGATACCACCCCCCCCTCAAATCCCCACCGGGACACCAACCCCACCCGCCTCCCTCAAATCCCCACAGGGACACCACCCCCCACCCGCCTCCCTCAAATCCCCACCGGGACACCACCCCCCACCCGCCTCCCTCAAATCCCCACCGGGACACCACCCCCCACCCGCCTCCCTCAAATCCCCACCGGGACACCACCCCCCCACCCGCCTCCCTCAAATCCCCACCGGGACACCACCCCCCACCCGCCTCCCTCAAATCCCCACCGGGACACCACCCCCCACCCGCTTCCCTCAAATCCCCACCGGGACACCACCCCCCACCCGCCTCCCTCAAATCCCCACCGGGACACCACCCCCCCTGCCTCCCTCAAATCCCCACCGGGACACCACCCCCCCCTCAAATCCCCACCGGGACACCACCCCCCTCTCAAATCCCCACCGGGACACCAACCCCACCCGCCTCCCTCAAATCCCCACCGGGACACCAACCCCACCCGCCTCCCTCAAATCCCCACCGGGACACCACCCCCCACCCGCCTCCCTCAAATCCCCACCGGGACACCACCCCCCCCCTCAAATCCCCATCGGGACACCAACCCCACCCGCCTCCCTCAAGTCCCCAACGGGACACCACCCCGACCCGCCTCCCTCAAATCCCCACCGGGACACCACCCACCCCTCAAATCTCCACCGGGACACCACCCCCCACCCGCCTCCCGCCTCCCTCCTCCCTCAAATCCCACCGGGACACCACCCCCACCCCCCTCAAATCCCCACCAGGACACCACCCCCACCCCCCTCAAATCCCCACCGGGACACCACCCCCACCCCCACCCCCCCCCCTCAAATCCCCACCGGGACACCACCCCCACCCCCACCCCCACCCCCCTCAAATCCCCGCCAGGACACCACCCCCACCCCCCTCAAATCCCCACCGGGACACCACCCCCACCCCCACCCCCACCCCCCTCAAATCCCCACCGGGACCAACCCGGGATTACCTCCTGCTGATCCTGACGCCCCGCCCGGGAGAAGAGCAGCCTCCCATCCCCTGCCTGGCTCAGACTCAGTATCCTGTCCGTCCACCACCAGTGATCCCGGGGTGAGTGTGGCATCCGGCCCTGGGCGAAGCCGAGAACTGGAGGTGCAGGTACAGAGCAGCGAGAGAGGGAGAGAGGGAGGGGTCAGAGACAGTAGACCAAGAGAGAAAGAGACAGAGAGGGAGGGAGATGGAAAGACACAGACACAGAGACAGAGAAAAACAGAGGAGGAAGAAATGAGAAAGAGAGAGAGAGAGAAGTAGCGACAGAGAGAGTGAGATACACACAGAGAGGGAAGGAGAGGGAGAGATTGAGAGAGAGAGATAAACGAGAATTGGAGCAGAACCTTGTCTTTTGGACTTGAGAAGGTGAGTTGAGGGAGGGCTAGTGATAATAACCCAGAGGATTTTAAAGGATCTATGAGGACCACTGGAATGACAGCGACTGCACTGAGGGAGGGGCTGGGGAATATTTCTTTCATTAGGGATCCCATACTCCTCTCCCCGGTCTCACCTCCAGGTGCTCTCTCATCACTCACTCCTACCCATCACAGTCCTCCCACAGTAGCAGTTCCCACCTTGACTCCTGGGAGGCTTGCCCACCTTCAGGTGGTGATGGCCATAAACAAGCAAACACCATCCTCCAATATTAGAATACCAAACGTGAAGCAATGATCCTGCCCATTGTGTTGGGAGTTGGCAGTCGCCAGTCATCCAGCATAGGGTTTGACAGTGTTTTCACTTGCAGGTATTCACAATCCAGAGCCAGGGCCAGACTATGGGCTTGGAGATCCCGAAAGAATGAAAGACTGCAATATATTTGGAAGTGGATTTTCAGAAAAATGATCCAACGTGTCACAATGTTGGAAAATATGATTTGTTGCTTATTTTACATTTTTTGAAAAGGCATGTTATCCTGCTTGAGATAACAAAGTGTGAAGCTGGTTGAACACTGCAGGCCAAGCAGCATCTCTGGAGCACAAAAGCTGACGTTTCGGGCCTAGACCCTTCATCAGAGAGGCTTGAATTCAGTTAAGTCTATCATAACTACTGTTCCTTATTGTGAAGTAAAACAGGTATTGATTCATATCAGAGCAAATCGCATTGATTGTTCTATTTGCATTCAGTGCAATTAAAGATATGTGCACATGGAAGATGGTTCAGGTTTCAAGAATGTTCGAATATTTTATCCCTGGGTTGCTGTAACGTTCCCGTGAATACAGGGCACTGTGTGAGCTACCACTTGAGCAAGTGCAGGAGAGACTGAAGCCACTGAATGACTACCTGATACAAATTTGTAACATCTACCATTGTAGGAGTTCACAATATGAAAATGATGATAATGTTACAACACAATGTCTTGACACAGTGAACAATTAGGACTGTAGAACGGACTTTAAATTAAAAAGAGGATGTGAAGTTGAGGAGACATGGCTACAAGGAGGCCAAAGCTGGGAACTGAATATTTTTGAAATGACAGGCTAGAAGGGAAGGTTGTTGGGGTAACATTGTTGGCAAAGGATGGAATAAGTACAAAAACAAGAAGTGATCTTGGATCAGATGGTGTAGAAGCCCTATGGGCGAAGAAATAATGAGGTGAAGAAGACACTGTTTGGAGTTGTCTATAAGACCCTTAACAATAGCCTGCTATGCGTTGGGCTAGAGGATAAATCATGAGATAATAAGGGCAGATAATAAAGTTAATATGTTAATCATGACTTTAATTCTCATGCAAATTGGGATAGTCAGATTAGCAGAGGAGGCCATGAGGAAGAACTCATGGTGTGTATCTGGGTCTATTTTCTAGAAAGATATGTTGTGGATCCAACCAGCGATCAGGTTATATGGATCTGGTGATGCATAATGAGGCAAGTGTAATAAATGATGCCTGAATAAAAGTACTCCCACAACACAATGATAGAATTTAGCATTCAGTTTGAGTTTGAGGAACTTGGGTCAGAAACAACTGTGTGAAACTTCAATAAGGGTAAGCACAAAGGAATGAGGCCAGATTTGGCTGAAGTGTATTGGGAAAGGAGTTTAGCAGAAAAGGTGGTTGATGAACAACAGTAAACAATTATCTAATACTTCATGACTCAGAACAAGTATATCCCAGTGAGGTAGAAGGATTCCAGGAAATGGAGAAACCAACCATGGTCAACCAAGGAAGTTAAGGACTGTATCAAATTAAAAGAAAAATAAACATACAACGTGGCAAAGATTAATGATAAGCCAGATGATTGGGAAAATTTTAAAAACAGACAAAATGTGACCAAAATGTAATGAAGAGGGAAAAAATAAACTGTGAGGGTGCACCAGCAAATACTATCAAAATGAACAGTAAGAGTTTCTTTAATTATATAAAAAGAGAGTGGCCAAAGAGAACACAAATTAATGGAATTCAATCTGGATAAAATGTGAGGTGATGCACTTGAGCAGGACAATAATTCAAGGGAATATATGATGGACAGAAGGACCCTGAGAAGCACCAAGGATCAGAGGGACCTTGGTTTACACTTACATTGGTCTCTTAAGGTAGCGGAACAGAGGGATGATGTGATTAAGAAGAATTATGGGATTCTTGCCATCATTAGCTGAGGCATAGAATTTGAAAGCAGGGAGGTGATTCTGGAACTGTATAAAATGTCTGTTAGACCACAGCCAGAGTATTGTGTGCCGTTCAGGAGTCCACATTATAGGAGGGAAGCGACTGCACTGGAAATGGTGTAAAGGAGATTTACCAGGATGTTGTCTGGGCTTGAGAGTTTCACTGATGAAGAGAGGCTGGACAGACTGAAGTTTTGTAGCACAGGAGGTTGAGAGGGGATGGGATTGAGAAATATAAAATAATGAGTGAGACAGGAAAACACATTTCCCTTTGGTGGATGGATATAAAACTTATTTAGATGTGCTCTTACAATGCCAAGGCATACAAGGATATGGGCCAAATGCTGGAAAATGGCATTTGAATAGTTAGCTGGTTGTTTTTGCACAGTGTAGATGTAATGAGCATCTTTTTCTGAGCTGCAGACTTCAATGATTCCTTAAAAATAAAGCTAAGGGAATAATTTTGGGAAACAAGGAATAGCAGAGCAGTTGAATAAATACTTTGCCTCAGCCTTCACAGTAGAAACCACAAACACAATTTTTAAAAAATTAAATATTCAAGAGCCAAAAGGAGGAGCGGAAATAAATCCGATAACTAGCACCAGAGAAAAAGCACTCAGGAAGCTAACAGAGCTGGATGCCAATCTATTCGCGTGACCTAACATTTTGCATCCTAGGATATTAAAGGAAAAAGCTACCAAGATAGTGGATAGATTGGTTATATTATCCCAGAAATCCTTAGATCCTGGAAACATCACAAGGAATTGGAAAACTGGATATGTAGCACGTTTATTCAAAAAGTGAGGGAGACAGAGACAAGTTAATTGTAGACCAGATAGTTTATCATCTGTCTTTAGGAAAATGTTAGAGTTTATTATCAAGGCTGTAGAACCGAGCATCTAGAAATACATAATATGACCAAGCAGAGTTAGCATGGCTTCATAAGGGGACATCATGACAGATTTATCCCAATTCTTTGAGGCAGTAACAAGGAGGATCAATAAAGGTGAAGCAGTGGATGGAATATATTTGGATTCGCAAACAGTATTTGAGAAGCTATCACACATTCAACTACTTCCTGACTTAGGAGCGCATGGTGTTGGAGAGAATATATCAGCATGGTTAGAGGATGGGCTAACTAATAGAAGACAGCAAGTTGGGATAAGGGGCATTTTCATGCTCGAAATCTGTAAGTGACACTTCTTCCCAGGGATCATCAATGCAGTAACAATTATTTACAATATATATTACTGACTTGGATGAGGAAATTGGCAGTAATATTACCAAGTTTCCAGATAACACAAAGCAACATAGGTGTGTTAAGTGAGTGGGCAATAACTTGGCAGATAAACTATATTTTTGAAAAAAGTGAGGTTTTGCTCTTTGGCAGGAAGAATGAAGGAGCCGTATATTATTTTAACTGAGAAAGGCTGCAGATAGTTATGGAACAGAAGGATTTGGGAGCACTCAAGCATGAATTACAATAGGTTTGCATCCAAGTTCAGCAGGTACAGGCCAGGAATCCTTTACCCAAAACCTTAGGATCCAATGATTTCTTGGATAAAGTTTATTTTCACTTTTCAAAGAAACTTACCATGTAGCTTCATTCAGGTCTTTTGGACCCTTTGGGGAAAAGCTTCACTTTTCCTTGAGCGAAGATTTTTCCAAAGAGTTTGAATCAATGTATCTACAGCTTTGTTCAGGTCCATTTTCAAAATGACCCTCTGTTTTTAGGTCTTTTGGTTTTCAGATGTGCAGATGAAGGACACTCGACTTGTAATAAGGAAGGCAACTTGAATATTGGCCATTATTTCAAGTAATGTAACAATAACAAAATCTTTCTTAAACTGTACAGCACTAATCAGAACACAGCAAGAATTCTGTGCACACTTTTGTGCCCCTAATCTAAGGAAAGATGGAATGGCATTGAAGACAGTTCAGAGAAGGTTCACTCAGCTGATACCCAATATGAAGGGCCTGTCTCATAAGGACAGGTCGAGTAGATTGGGCCTGTACTCATTGGAATATAGAGGAATGAGAGTCAACTTTATTGAAATGTACAAGATTCTTAGGCGGGGTTGACAGGGTAAATGTGCAGAGGCTGTTTCTCCCTGTGGGAGAGTCTAGGGCCAGAGGGCAATATCTCAGATTAAAGATTTTTACACTTAAGACAGAAATGAGGAGGAATTTCTTCTCTTCCAGGGAAGAGAATCTGTGGATTTCTTTACTGCAGAGGGCCGTCAAGGCTGGGTTGTTAAGTATGTTCAAGGCAAGATAGAGAGATTTTTACATTTTAAGGGAATCAAGGATTATTGGGAAAAGGCAGGAAGGTGGAGTTGAAGATTATCAGATCAGCCATGAACTCTTTGAATGGCAGAGCAGACTTGATGGTCTGAATGGCCTACCTATGTGTCTGCATTTTATGGTCTAAAATAAAGCCAAAAAGTTAAATTGGGCAATAACAGACTGCAATGCACGCTACTATTGCTGCCCTCTGAATTAGACAGCAGGGTTATCACACAGACATGAAAAAGCCCACAGTACCCAACCAACTACATCGTGTGGGGCAATATCACAGCATCATGCATTGCCACTGGAAGATTATTTGAATGGAAAACTGTGCAGCATAAAGGACACAGCATGTTTGCACTTGGTTGCAGCATTTGTTTCCTGGTAACTATTACCCAGTAACCAAAACAGTCTGGTCAGACTGGGCTGTTCCCGGGTATTTCAATTACTGGGCCCACCCAAAGATCCCTAAAGGGCTGATACCACTCTAAACAAACATCAAATTCTTACAGCAAACTGACAAACGGCTGAGAATTGGAACAGGAATTCTTAGTATCACTGTGTTGTCAGTGTAGTTGGAGTATGCTGTCAATAAAGGCACACCCACAAGCCGATCCCCGACTCACGTTACTGATTCACCTGCTGCACACGTGGTGCATTCTCCGTTTCATCTGTAGTACAATGTGGAGTTGCTGTGTCAGTCTGCTGAGCCAGTTTTCGGGAAGGTCTGGAGTGTTGAAGTACGACTATGTGACTTCACCTGAGTCATACACGATTGGATCATGGCAAGCAGATATTGTTGAAGTGAAATGATTGCAAGGAAATGTTCTGTAATGTTTTGCATGCAATTGATTGGTGTTTTAGAGTTACACATAGTTATACATTCAGCGGTGCCAGTCACATCAGTGTGTCAAAGGGAGATGATCCTGCAAGTGGGTCTCCAGGACTCACCCAAAGAGAATCACTTTGGCAGCGCCCAGAAGTGTTAAGATATTCTCCAAACAGCTACATGACATGTTTTATTGAGCTCCGCTGTTTATAGTCTCCTCAGGATGGGGAGAGGTTTAGTACCTAATTACTTTTATCATTCCTTTTCTGAACATTTACTTCAATTGGGAAGTTAGCAAAGACATCAGCATGCCTGATTCTGTGATTAAAAAATTAATAAATAATCAATAAAATACCAGCAATGCGGGGCTTTACTTATGAAGAGAGATGGAGCTGCTTAGGCCGATATTTTCTGGCATTTAGAAGAATGAGAGGGAATCTATGTAAGGGATCGAGGCTATAAGATGCCAAAGGGGATTGACAGGGTAGATGTAGAGAGGATGTATCCTCATGTGGAACAATCTAGAACGCGAGGTCTTTGTTTTACTATAAGGGGTAGCAGACTAAAAACAGAGATGAGGAGAAATTACTTCTCAAAGGGTCATGAATCTGTGGATTCACTGCCCCAGAGTGTGGTGGATGTTGAGACATTATGTAAATTTAAGAAGGAGATGGACAGAGTTTTAACTAGTATTAGGATTGAGAGGTTATGGAGAGAGGGCAGGAAAGTGGAGTTGGGGCCAAGACGATATCAGCCATGATTGTAGTTAATGAGGAGCAAGCTCCAGGTGCTGAATGGCCTCCTCCTGTACCTATCTTATGATCCAGTGTTTGGACTATGGAAGCACCAGGAACTGGGGAAATGCTGTCTCCAATTCAGATGGAATTCCATGAGCAGAACCATAATCCTTGAGTTTGAATCTGATGATGGGAACCAAACGAAATTTCTAAGTATGTCACTAATCTTTTGGCCTCAGTCATGTCCAGTGACCTTTTTTCCTGATCACAGCTTATCCAAGAGGATAATAGAACAAACTGTAGAAATAACGGTATCCGTTAATAAGGATGTATTGTAAGTAGCTTATTTATTATACCACACAAATTATCATCCAAAATATTACATTCAGGGAGTGCTGCCCTGCCAGAAATGTTGCTGCCTTTCAGATGAAATGGTAAATTCTTCAATGGACAGGAAATATTAAATGTCAGCACACAGGTTTTTCACTCTCACCTACTTTTATCTCTCATTCATCGCCACAAAAAGATCTGCTATCTGGACATTGCCAGGTCACTGTCTGCAGGAGCTTCTGAGTGCACTTCATGCAACCATGTTTCCTACATCCCAACATTGATGACACCTCAAAAGTGTCAAACAGGCAATAAAGCACTTTGAGACTTAGTTTGCACACTCTGAATCAGAACACTGCACCTGCATTATTTGTACAGGGAATAAAATATGTGCTCCTTGGCAACTTTGCCATCACCTGCCTTGGAACCTGAGCGTGGGATCTTGCTGTGTCACTCTCTCCTCCATTAAGATACTCCTTTAAATCTACTTGCCCAAAGCCTTTTTCACTTGTCCTACTACCTCAAGTAGTTCGGCTTCAGACTTTGTTTAGTGAATGAACTTGGGATGTCTTAACATGCTGAAGCAGCTTAAATAAATGTAAGTTGTTATTGTTTGTTGTTATTGGCTGTCTGTCTTTCTCATATAATTATCCAATTCATTTTGATAGTTGTCTCAATAGCCTAGTAAAAATGATTTTATGTTCCAACACTCCATTGTCTGAAAAGACTTATAAACTGCAGCTTTTTCTCATAATTGTAAGTGTCACTTCTTTGCTTCTGACTCACTAACCGATGGAAACAGTCTGTCGTCACCCAGTGTCTCAAACATTTTCCGAATTTTGAAAACCTCTATTAGATCTTGTTAAGATGATTGTGATCCACCAAAAAGGTATTTGTTCTTAATTATAACCTTTCATTGCTGGTAGCTTTTTAAGGATTGTTAAGGGATATCTGACTATGTCCTAAATCTTAGTTATCCATCTGTCTCTTCATTTCCTCATGAATTTATGCAGAAGTTCCTTCACATGACCCCTCATCAAATCCATTTTGAAAAGTGATATTTACCATCCACCACATTCCTATTATTTGCATACGAATCAATCTGATTAAATTAATCACACACAACTTGTCTTCTATAAATTAGTGATGGTGTTCTTTGTGTTCTTCCGACTGTCAGTGAATTTTAAATCTGAATGAAAGTGGCTGAATTTCTGTTTGAAATAGGCGATCGATAAGGGGTGTCAAAGCGGTGCCAAAATTGTCAGCTGTCAATCCTTAATGATGACCTACTGTAGTTTTCACTGAGACCTGCAACTGGAGGTGGGAACATGCTCCTGAAGCAAGCTGTGGCCTCGACCATGTGTATTTCAAGGACCTAATGATGCTATTGACTGAAATTGAATTATTGATGGAATTAATTCAAGGCTGGGGACGTTACACTACAGTTACACAGAACACTGGTGAGATTTAGCTGGAGTCCTGTGTGCGGTACTGTCACCGTACTTAGAGAAGGATGTTAAGGTTTTAGAGGCAGTTCAAAGAAGGTTTACTAGACTAATCCCTGGAATGAGAGGGTTGACTTATAAGGAAAGGCAAGTCAGGCAGGGTCTGTATCCTCTGGAGTTTAGAACAGCCAGAGGCAACTGATTTGAAACATCTAAGATTCTGCAGGGACTTGGCTGGGTGGATGTGGAAAGGATGTGTCCTCTTGTTGGAGAGTCTGGAACTAGGATCATTGTTTAAAAATCACGGGGCGCCCATTAATACAGAGATGAGGAAACATTTTTTTTCTGAATGGATTGTGATTCTTTGGAATTGCCTTCCTCAAAAGGCAGTGGGTGCAGAATGTTTCAATATTTTGAAGGCAGAGGGAGATAAATTCTTGATATGCAAAGGGGTGACAGGTTATATCAGGGATGTGCAGGAACGTAGAGTTAAGGTTAAAATCAGGTCAGCCATGATCGTATTGAATGGTGTAGCAGAATCAAAACGCCAAATGGCCTACTCATGTTCCTTGTTTGTTGAATATCGGGACCCAGTTGCTGTTTTAAGGGGTGCACAGAGGAAGCTTGTCAAACGAATTCTCTGCTCACATGTTCTGACCAGGAAATGTTCAGAAGAATGTTCAAAGTAGATTTTTTCAGAAGGAGCAAGAATTCAAGCAGACCCTGTGAGGGTCCCATCACACCCCAGTTATTGAGAGTTTATTGATTATAGAACATAGAACATAGAACAGTACAGCACAGAACAGGCCCTTCAGCCCACAATGTTGTGCCGACCATTGATCCTCATGTATGCACCCTCAAATTTCTGTGACCATATGCATGTCCAGCAGTCTCTTAAATGTCCCCAATGACTTTGCTTCCACAACTGCTGCTGGCAACGCATTCCATGCTCTCACAACTCTCTGTGTAAAGATTATCTTTGCAGCCCTTGGTAATCTGCTTGCCCTTCCTTCCTGTCATTATGATTCTCTCACCAATACCTGCTGACTCATCATCGGGACAGTTATACCCACGAACAGGAAAGAAGAGGTAACTGAGGTCAAAGCTATTGTGCAGAATCCCCAACCCCCCTCCTGCACTGCACAGTAGCTTGGGCCAGCAGTTGTGAATGGCCTTGCAGGAGATGTCTGTTACATTTCAGCCTAGTGCTATTTCATGTTCCGACTCAGATGTGCCCAGGGTTGCTGGGACCTGCGCTGTTTACAGATTTATAAGATTCTAACCAAAGTTCAATGGATCATATTTAGATGGTCAGTAACCTACAAGGCAGGTGTTTGGGTCTTTGGCCTCTCTCTCTCCCATCATTACTCCTTCAATAACCTCTCTCCTGCTCTCATCCCAGTTGTGTATTCTTCATGAATAAGTTTAGTTTCCTCCTGTGGTCCTTCTGTGTCTCTACCCACCCCATCCTGGAACTCAAATCTGCCCTTTTCAGTGTAGAGACCCCAATTATTCCCCCTAATGACCACCCCATCCTAGCATCGGCACCTCCACATTATGTTCTACTGACTGAGAGAGTTAGCAGTGGGGGTACGCTGTCAATTTCTGAGATGCTCAGATGCAGTGGGAGATGGATCCTTCAACAATGAACAGCTTAAAGTAAGAGAAGAGACATTATACGTAAAGATTCTTCACAAATAGCTTTCTGTGTGAATGATATGACAGGATTTAGCAAATATTTTTGTTGCAAGTAAAGGGACAGTCAACAAAGATGAAAATATGATATGAGACTGAAGTGATGGTGGTCTTCCACCTTCCACACAATCTATGGTGTCTTTATCAAGATTCCAAATTTAGCTGGCTTGCTTTAAATTCTTAATTATCTACAGAGAGTTTAGAACTAATTTCTAGAAAGGAAGAACAATTATTTGCATATGTTTTCCTGTTACTATTACAGTATCATGGTGGGGGTTTACAGTTTTACTCAGTTTGACATCTTGCAGAGAATTGTTGCGAGCTCCCTCATGCTGAAAGCTCTGACTCATTCTATTCTTTGCTGACAGCAGTCATGAATATTCTTGGCATGGAGACACAATGGTCAGATTTACTATTGTGTTTCTTTTCGGATGCCATAGCTTCTCACAGTCCTCCTTCTCTGTTCAGAAGCTGGGGACATCATCTTCACAATTACCTCCTCATTGTTACACATTCAGATCCTCCTTCAACACGATCATTAGCACCACTCGCAAACATTACCTGCAAGCCAAAGCTGCACAGATAAAGCTGGCTTCAATTGTTGTTGAAATAGTCCTGTCACGGAGGACACATTGGCTGGTACCTTTACCCTATCGCACAGATAGATCACCTACTTGGTTTACTGAGGAGTCTGACCTCATCAATAGCTGCAGATCATACCCATTCCCGAATACCCAACCTGTAATGCTCATTTCTGAATAGCCACTCTCAAATGCCCGTTGTCCATTTTCTCATTTTTCAAGGAAGGGAATATTCAGCGAAGTCATTTCAAATCCAAGCATGAGTGGGTTTCCATTCAAGTGAGAATATAAAATGTAAATAATTTCAAACACAAGACGCCAATTTCCAGCCCTCTTGGTGCAGGGTCGGTGGGGGCAGAAAGGAGGGGGAGACGTAAAGGAGGTGGAGGGTGAGAGGGGAGCGGGAGATGAGAGGGAGATGGAGGGTGAGAGGGGAGGGGGAGATGAGAGGGAGGTGGAGGGGGAGGGGGAGATGTGAGGGAGGTGGAGGGTGAGGGGGAGGGGGAGATGAGAGGGAGGTGGAGGGTGAGGGGGGAGATGAGAGGGAGGTGGAGGGGAGGGGGAGATGTGAGGGAAGTGGAGGGTGAGAGGGGAGGGGGAGATGAGAGGGAGGTGGAGGGGGAGGGGGAGATGTGAGGGAGATGGAGGGTGAGAGGGGAGGGGGAGATGAGAGGGAGATGGAGGGTGAGAGGGGAAGGGGAGATGAGAGGGAGGTGGAGGGGGAGGGGGAGATGTGAGGGAAGTGGAGGGTGAGAGGGGAGGGGGAGATGAGAGGGAGGTGGAGGGGGAGGGGGAGATGTGAGGGAGATGGAGGGTGAGAGGGGAGGGGGAGATGAGAGGGAGATGGAGGGTGAGAGGGGAAGGGGAGATGAGAGGGAGGTGGAGGGGGAGGGGGAGATGTGAGGGAGGTGGAGGGTGAGGGGGAGGGGGAGATGAGAGGGAGGTGGAGGGTGAGAGGGGAGGGGGAGATGAGAGGGAGATGGAGGGTGAGAGGGGAGGGGGAGATGAGAGGGAGGTGGAGGGGGAGGGGTAGATGTGAGGGAGGTGGAGGGTGAGGGGGAGGGGGAGATGAGAGGGAGGTGGAGGGTGAGGGGGGAGATGAGAGGGAGGTGGAGGGGGAGGGGGAGATGTGAGGGAATTGGAGGGTGAGAGGGGAGGGGGAGATGAGAGGGAGGTGGAGGGGGAGGGGGAAATGTGAGGGAGATGGAGGGTGAGAGGGGAGGGGGAGATGAGAGGGAGATGGAGGGTGAGAGGGGAAGGGGGAGATGAGAGGGAGGTGGAGGGGGAGGGGGAGATGTGAGGGAGGTGGAGGGTGAGGGGGAGGGGGAGATGAGAGGGAGGTGGAGGGTGAGAGGGGAGGGGGAGATGAGAGGGAGGCGGAGGGGGAGGGGGAGATGTGAGGGAAGTGGAGGGTGAGAGGGGAGGGGGAGATGAGAGGGAGGTGGAGGGGGAGGGGGAGATGTGAGGGAGATGGAGGGTGAGAGGGGAGGGGGAGATGAGAGGGAGGTGGAGGGTGAGAGGGGAGGGGGAGATGAGAGGGAGATGGAGGGTGAGAGGGGTGGGGGAGATGAGAGGGAGGTGGAGGGGGAGGGGGAGATGTGAGGGAGATGGAGGGTGAGGGGGAGGGGGAGATGAGAGGGAGGTGGAGGGTGAGGGGGGAGATGTGAGGGAAGTGGAGGGTGAGAGGGGAGGGGGAGATGAGAGGGAGGTGGAGGGGGAGGGGGAGATGTGAGGGAGGTGGAGGGTGAGGGGGAGGGGGAGATGAGAGGGAGGTGGAGGGTGAGGGGGGAGATGAGAGGGAGGTGGAGGGGGAGGGGGAGATGTGAGGGAGATGGAGGGTGAGAGGGGACGGGGAGATGAGAGGGAGGTGGAGGGTGAGAGGGGAGGGGGAGATGAGAGGGAGATGGAGGGTGAGAGGGGAGGGGGAGATGAGAGGGAGGTGGTGGGGGAGGGGGAGATGTGAGGGAGGTGGAGGGTGAGGGGGAGGGGGAGATGAGAGGGAGGTGGAGGGTGAGGGGGGAGATGTGAGGGAAGTCGAGGGTGAGAGGGGAGGGGGAGATGAGAGGGAGGTGGAGGGGGAGGGGGAGATGTGAGGGAGATGGAGGGTGAGAGGGGAAGGGGGAGATGAGAGGGAGGTGGAGGGGGAGGGGGAGATGTGAGGGAGGTGGAGGGTGAGGGGGAGGGGGAGATGAGAGGGAGGTGGAGGGGGAGGGGGAGATGTGAGGGAGATGGAGGGTGAGAGGGGAGGGGGAGATGAGAGGGAGGTGTAGGGTGAGAGGGGAGGGGGAGATGAGAGGGAGATGCAGGGTGAGAGGGGAGGGGGAGATGAGAGGGAGGTGGAGGGTGAGAGGGGAAGGGGGAGATGAGAGGGAGGTGGAGGGTGAGAGGGGAGGGGGAGATGAGAGGGAGGTGGAGGGTGAGAGGGGAGGGGGAGATGAGAGGGAGATGCAGGGTGAGAGGGGAGGGGGAGATGAGAGGGAGGTGGAGGGTGAGAGGGGAAGGGGGAGATGAGAGGGAGGTGGAGGGTGAGAGGGGAGGGGGAGAAGAGAGGGAGGTGGAGGGTGAGAGGGGAGGGGGAGATGAGAGGGAGGTGGAGGGTGAGCGGGAGGGCTAATGAGGACGAGAGGGAAGTGGGACTGTGAGAGACAGGAGGAGGGTGATAGGAAGATGGGATGTGGGTGAGTGGCAGGACGGTGGGAGGGAGAAGGGTTGGAAGGAGGAGGAGAGGGTGAAAGAGAGGGGGAAGCTGAGAGGGAGGGGTAATTAGAATGAGAGGGAGGAGGAGAGGGTGAGTGGGAGGAGGAGGTTGAGAAGGAGCGGCAATGAGGGTGGGGGAGAGACGGATTGAGGGTGAGGGAGGGGGGAATGAGGGTGTGGGAGAGGGAGAGAAGGGGAATGAGAGTGCAGGAGAGAGGGAATAAGGGTCAGTGAGGAGGCAATGAGGGTGGGGGAGAGGAGGAATAAGGGTGGGGGAGAGGGGGAATGAGGGTGGGAGAGAGAGGGTGTATGAAGGTGGGAGAGAGGGGGAATGAGGTTAAGGGAGAGAGGGAATGAGCGTGGGAGGGAAGGAGAATGAGGGTAAGTGAGGGGGGAATCGGGGTGGGGGACAGAGGGAATGACGGTGAGGAAGTGGGGAATGAGGGTGGCGGAGAGGGGGAATGAGGGTGGGAGAGAGGGAATGAAGGTGGGAGAGAGGGGGAATGAAGGTGGGAGAGGGAATGAGGGCGGGGGAAAGGGGCATGAGGGTAGGGGAGAGAGGCGGAATGAGGGGGGAGAGAGAGAATGAGGGTGGGGGACGGGGGGAATGAAGATGGGACAGAGGGGGAATGAAAGTGGGAGACAGGGAATGAGGGCGGGGGAAAGGGGCATGAGGGTGGGGGAGAGAGGGGGAATGAGGGGGGAGAGAGAGAATGAGGGTGGGGGAGAGGGGGAATGAGGGTGGGACAGAGGGGGAATGAGGGTGGGGGAGGGGGGAATGAGGGTGGGACAGAGGGGGAATGAGGGCGGGACAGAGGGGGAATGAGGGTGGGACAGAGGGGGAATGAGGGTGGGACAGAGGGGGAATGAGGGTGGGGGAGAGGGGGAATGAGGGCGGGACAGAGGGGGAATGAGGGTGGGGGAAGAGGGGGAATGAGGGTGGGACAGAGGGGGAATGAGGGTGGGGGAGAGGGGGAATGAGGGTGGGGGAGAGGTGACCCATTCACTGTCCAGATTGGGAGGTCAATCAATAAAAGCTTTGAAAGTAGTTATGTGCCTCCATTTTAACTCACTCTTCCTTTTATTTTCAATTAATTTAGCCATATTGCCCTCATTAAGGAGTCTGAATCCACAAAGCAACATTTCATTTGGATTAAGAGGGACAGAACTATCAGTCCCCCACCCCCCACTGAGATCAGCAATCTAATCCCCTCCCTCACCTTTGTCCCTGTCCTGACCACATCACATCCGTCTCTCCTGCCACTCACTGGCCCACAATCTCTAACACCCTCCTTGTCTTCCTGTCCTCTGTAACTATTAAACAGGCCAGCTTCACGACCGGAAGCTTCAGCAAAGCATTAGCACAGGCCCTGCAGTTACTCAGACAGACTCCAACTCTCAACTGGGATCTCAAACTGTCTGTTCAGGCTGGGCTGTAAGTGGGAAGGGGGATTGTTCCCATGTTTTGGTTCCTATTGGCCCTCAGCCAATGCAATGACAGATATATGTGTTTTTAAAATTTTCTTGCTGTTTGTAGAACCTTGCTATGCACATATTTTTCAAACCTGTTTGCCACATCACATCAACGGCTACAACTGTACTGCAGGATAGAAATAATAGAATATCCTTTATCGCGCCTGTGAATCTCACTGGGAGTTGAAAAGCACTTGTTAGAAGTCGCCCGCACTCATCCAGTCTCCAAACGTCTTTGTTCAATTCAACAACAACTTTTATTTATCCACCACCTTTAATGTCACAATTGTAAAACATCCCAAAGCAAGATAAAACAAAATTTGACAGAAAGCCTTCATAAGGAGATAATAAGGACAATGACTACAAACTCAGTCAGAGATCGATGTTAAGAACTTGTGAAATGGGGAAAATGGAGTGGAAGTGTGCAGGTGTTTAGGGAGAGAAATCCAAAATTTTAAGCCAGACAGCTAAAGGCCAATGTTAGAAGAATTAGAATGATTTGGAGAAGAATGAGGGGGGAGTCTCGTAGAAACAAACAAAATCCTGATGGGATTGGACAGGCTAGGTGCAGGAAGAATGTTCCTAATGTTGGGCAAGTCCATAACTAGGGGTCACAGTCGAAGAATAAGGGGAATGCCATTCAGGACTGAGATGAGGAAGAATTTCTTCACTCAGAGAGTTATGAACCTGTGGAATTCTATCCCACAGGAAGCTGTTGGGGCCACTTTGTTAGATTTATTCAAAAGGGAGCTGCATGTGCGATAGGGTTAGGGTTAAAGGCATCAAGGAGAATGGGGAAAGGGCGGGAATGGTATAATGAGATTGCATGATCAGCCATGATTGCCTTGAATGGGGGTGCAGGCTCAAAGGGCTGAATGGCCTACTCCTGCACTTACTTACTATGTTTCTGTGTTTGTAGATAAGTATAAATATCTTGCTTAGCTGTACAGTTGGTAAAAAAGACAGGTTTGGGAAGAGAAGGGGCCATGGAGAGATTTAAAAACCAGGAGATAAATTATCCAATCAAGACTTTGCTTGGGCCAGCAGCTGATGCACATGAACAATAGGTAACTGAGATTTGGCGTAAGTTGGGTCACCGTCTGCAGGAGTTCCTGTAGTGCCTGAGAAGGTTAGACGAGAATGTTTTAGAATAATCAATTCTGGAATCAACGCAGGCCACTGCGAAGGTTTCACTGGGTGAACTGAAGCAGGGCATTACAGAAGTGGAAGGAAGTGATCGTAGGAGCAGAAATAGGCCATTTGGGGCATTGAGATATGGTCCACAGTGGTGGTTTAATGGGCAGCACAGAGATGGAATTAAAACTCATCTCAGGGTCAGATAGAGGTCAGGAACTTGAATGATTCAGCCATGGGCAGTTGAAAGGAGTGGAGCTGATGCTTAGGGAACAGGGTTTGAGGACAATAGTAAATCAGTGACCCACATCTTCCCAATAGTTAACTGAAGGAAATTCAGTGTTTGATGTCATCTAAGTGGTTGGAGAATGTGGACAGAGTGGAGGGGTCCAGAAAGGTTTTGGAGAGGCAGAGCTGGGTAAACATATGGTCACAGCCATGTTTTTCGTTAATATCACTGAGGAGCAACATGCAGCTGAGAGCTAGGAGATGGCCAGCGAGAGAAGCTTGGGATAGCAGAGGTAACTGTATGGGAAGGCAGAAAGGCAATCGAGACTGATGCTCTGGTTATAATTAAACCGATAGGAATGAAACCATGTGGCTATTACCCCATTGAACATAATGGTGAAGAACAAAGACTACACCAGCAGGACACCCACCAGGAGGGATCATTTACTTTTGGCCCAATCAATTAAGATGTCATTTGTGACTTGGGGACTGACTGGCAAATTCCAGTTGTTTGTCCCACCCCCACGCTAAAGCTGCCTTGAGGAAAGTGGCCAGGGATTGGATAGAGGATGTGACGGCCATGGGTCTTCAGTAAAGATCCTCCCATCTGCCTGGTTCTGTGCTCCCTCAGAGGGTAAATGCGTTCCCCACACAGTTCGATCAAAGGCAGGTTTGAATCTGGTTGGTGACAATGCTTCTAGTGATTATGGTTCAGGATGAATGTACACTGCATAAACATCACGTGTCAAAATCCCAGCAGGTTAAATGTACACTTTAACAGGGCACTGTCCCGTCTCCTCATTCACTGCGGAGTTAAAATACAGAAACAAAAATGTGATCATTTAAAAAGGATTATAAACTACATTTGAAAATCGTTTCTACACACTCCACCTTCATGTTTATCAAATCTCTCTCCTTTTTCTCTGGTTTAATTACAGACTGCTCTTCCAGCAGTTGCTCACACAGAGCTCAGACATTCAGGCTCAGTGGTGTACACCTAATGCATGTGAATCACAGGCAATGTAATCCACCACTACAATTATTTTGTAACCAATTTGTTTGACTAATCCTAGATAATAAAATGTGAGGCTGGATGAACACAGCAGGCCAAGCAGCATCTCAGGAGCACAAAAGCTGACGTTTCGGGCCTAGACCCTTCATCAGAGAGGGGGATGGGGGGAGGGAACTGGAATAAATAGGGAGAGGCGGACCGAAGATGGAGAGTAAAGAAGATAGGTGGAGAAGGTGTGGGTGGGGAGGTAGGGAGGGGATAGGTCAGTCCAGGGAAGACGGACAGGTCAAGGAGGTGGGATGAGGTTAGTAGGTAGCTGGGGGTGCGGCTTGGGGTGGGAGGAAGGGATGGGTGAGAGGAAGAACCGGTTAGGGAGGCAGAGACGGGTTGGACTGGTTTTGGGATGCAGTGGGTGGGGGGGAAGAGCTGGGCTGGTTGTGTGGTGCAGTGGGGGGAGGGGATGAACTGGGCTGGTTTAGGGATGCAGTGGGGGAAGGGGAGATTTTGAAACTGGTGAAGTCCACATTGATACCATATGGCTGCAGGGTTCCAATTTGTTTGACTAATCCTGCTTTTTTTTTGGATTTCATGGAGCCAATTTTTTTCTTAAAGTGGAAGGAATGTTTGGGAGATTCCAGGAATCAATACTGTTCCTCATGAATGTCCTTTCTTGTTAGCACTGTCCTGACTTCCCTGAATCTGGCAACAGCTAAATTCAATGCTAACATCAGGAAGACAATGTTAGTATCAGGAAGAATTTTATCATGAAGAAAGACTGGATAGGCCGAGCTTCTTTTACTTTTTGGAACTAATGATTTAATTGAGGTGCATGATAATGGACCGTTGCCCCAGTTTAATTACAGACATGCTGAATTATTACATAAGACTGTTGTTATTCTTTCTTAGAAAAAGAACATTCAAATCCAAGATAGATGAGAATGTAATTCAGTAAATGTCTGCAAAGTTCCTTTATATAGGATGTGTTATATGCAACCTTCAGAGAGAGAGAGAGAGAGAGAGAGAGAGATAGTGGATTGCCACACCTTGAAGGATATCAAGAAATTTCAAAGAAACGCTCGAAAGGATGGGTACAAAGCAGCAAACTCCTGTGAGTTATATCCAAAGCGCATGGTTGTACTGTAAGGTAAATAACACGTCTGTGTCCTCCCCTGCCAGGAATATTCATGAGCAAAGAGAGAAGCTAACTGCGCCTCTGGACCTGTTTTTGTTAGCAAGAACGTTGCTAACTATGCAGAGGGATTTAAAATGCTTGCTAGAATAATTCAAGGAGATTTCACCAGGAATCATTTCATTCCCAAGAGTCTGAGAATCTGGAACTCAGGACCTGAAAATGTTGTAAAGGGAATAACCCTTAGCTGATTAGAATAATCATTTGGGTAGGAGCTTGAAGTGCCATATTGAACAGGGTTACAGAGTATGAGCCAGTAAATTTAAGTCGTCATTGGATGTCCATGGAATAGTGTAGGTTAGATGAGCTTCAGGTTGGTATAACAGGTCGGCACAACATCGAAGGCCGAAGGGCCTGTACTGTGCTGTAATGTTCTATGTTCTATGTTCTAAATGGAATTAGGCTGGATTACTCCTTTTTGGCTGGCAAGGATACAATGAGCAGAAAGGCCTCCTTTGAGCTATAAATATTTTGTTTCTATGTAAGGTGTTTTAATAAAAGTGTTTAAAGGTGTTTAACTTGATAAAAGTCCTGGTATAATTGTGCATCAGAAATAGTGCCCAGAATTTAATGGTACCTGCTACAGGAAGTGAATTTGTCATGTGAGGGGTATCTGTCACTTTTCCACATCCTCAATGGTTAAATGTCAGTAAGATCTTGTCATTTTAAATAGAAACATTTCACCAAAAAACATTTTAGCATAAACAGTCCAATCTATTGATAGCATCATGGAACATAGTTTCAACCTTTTTCTTATAAAAAATAATGTATGAAGTAAATGTTGAGGATTTAATGAAATGGGTTGAATTGAAGCACTAGGGAATGTTTTTGAGGTAATGTGATTGCTTCCCATTTTCTACATTAGCTGTTTCAGTTGGTAACATTCCAAGTCAGTTTGTGAGTAATAGAGAAGTGAACATGAAATAAAATGGAGAAGTTGTGAATTGGAATCTTCCAAATCTATCACTCGAAAACATGCCTAAGTTTTGGGTCACAGTTGGCAGCACCTTCTGGAGACTATAACGTAATGACTGAGAGGCCATCTGATCAGGAATTTTAAAAACATGAGTGGGTTGGACAGAGCAGTTAGGGATAAGTTGCTCCCACTTGTAAAAGAAAATAGAACGAGAATGCAAAGTTTAAAAGGATGTGTAACACAGTGATGTGAGAAAAATACCTTTTCACCCAGTGAGTGGCTAAACACCCTGTCTGGCCATATGGAGGAGGCAGGTGTAATTGAGGCTTTCAAGAGGGGCATTGGATGGGCTATTTGGATAGAAATGGTGTGCAAGGATAGGGGAAAGAGGCAGAAGATTGGCACAAGGTAATAGAGCCAGTGCAGGCACGATGGGCTGAATGGCCTTGTTCCATCCCATCATAATTGTGTGATTCTGTGAATGCGCATGTTAAGAATGTTGGCACACGAACATGGGCAGAAAACATTTTTTAACCAGATAAGAGCTTAGAACTTGGTATGCGGTACTTATAAGATTACGGCTATTGATTCAGTAATAATTCGCTTAAGGAGACATTCAAAAAGTAAAAATGTAGAGATCTACACAGGGAAAGAGTTGGGAATGGCACTAACTAACTCTTTGAAAGAGCCTCTATAACATCTGCAATCTAGTCTCTAAACTCTGTAGCCTTCCTATTATATTGAATTATCTTCTGAACTTATGAACCATATGAACAAGGAACAAGATTAGTCCACAGATCCTCAAGCCTGCTTCACCATTCAATAAGATCACAGCTGATCTGTTTGTAACATCAACTCTACATTCCCATCTTGACCCATGAACTGTTCATCCCCTTGGTTACTAAGAGTTTATTCTAAAAAATATTCAAAGATCCTTTTCAGGAAGAGAGTTCCAAAGGCTCAGGGCTCTCTGAGAGAGAAATGAATCTCCTCTACAGTGTCTTACATGGCCAAGGTTTGATTTTTAAATGATGACTCTTGGTTCTAAAGCCTACCACTAAAGAAAACATCCTTTCCACATGCCCCAGGCAAACCTTCTCAAAATCTTAAATGTTTCTATCAAGTTGCCTTTTCGACTTCTAAACTCCAGCTTGTCCAATGTTTCCGCATAAGGCATGGCACCTCATTCCTGGAATCAGCTGGGAGACTTTCTTTGAACTACATCCAGTGTACTTACATCCTTCCTGAAGGAAGGGAAACAATACTGTACACAGCACTACATTTGTGCTCTCACCCATGCCCTGTATTTCCGAAGCAAAACTTCCCTACTTTTGTAGTTAATTGCTTTCACAATAAATCAAAATGTTCAGATAGCTTCCCTAATTACTTGCTGCACCTGCAAGCTAACCTTTTGTGAATTATGACTGTTTGTTAATTATATTATGGACTATTCATTTATAATGCATTTTGTCTGAAGAATTTCTCAAGGATCAGCTATCAATTGTATATTGTTTGTGAAAGGATTGGATAAGTTGCCCTTTCCTCATTCTATTGTTATTTCTATTCTTACAATGTCACAATTTTCTGTTTCTTGAGGGTACGTGCAAATACACCTAAAGTCGACAGAACGTAATCACAGCCAGTGACTAACTAACCTTAAGTGACAAGAGTTCCCCAAATAAACATGTAATTATATCATAAATCATAAACAACAAGGACCAGCAACAATCAAAGTTTTCAGGTGACATTTATAAATTAAACTTGTGGGAGATTTTGTTAACTGTAGAAGTGGATTGGTGAGTTTGTAAAAGGTCCAGTGAATAGTTCAACTACAGAGATCAGGAAGGAACTATTACAGTTGTAATATCACAGAGTCATCATGGTACAGGACAAGGCCATTAGGCTCATTAGGCCCATTCTATCCTCCTCAGCACTGAGTTAGCTGATCTCAGTTGTAAATGTCATTTGTGGAACTGCCAGTGTTGGACTGGGGTGGCCAAAGTTAGAAGTCTCACAACAAGCTTGAAGATTGTGATTTCAGATAAACCCGTTGGCCTATAACCTGGTTAAGATAACAAAGTGTGAAGCAGGATGAACACAGCAGGCCAAGCAGCATCTCAGGAGCACAAAAGCTGATGTTTCAGGCCTGGACCCTTCAGCATCAGAGAGGCCCGTAACCTGGTGTTGTGTGATCTCTGACTTTGTAAATGTCATTTGCAATTGGGTCAAATCTTTCAGAAATGGGCACAGAAGTATTGAAGGAAGACCCAGGACTGGGATCCCTTGTTACACAATGTGACCTTGGTTAGAATCTCCCTGGTGGGTGTGTGTGCATTGAATAAGGGCCACACCCCCAGCAGATGGGCCCAGCCTGCTCAGTCTTAGGCATGGTTAGTGGTGTGAGAGTTTGCGTGCCATCATTGTAAACTGTACTTCACTCAGCTAGGAGCAAGGAGTCACTACCTTCAAGGGATGAGTGTGAGGGGTAAAGCTGGAGAAAATACTTGATACAGTAGGAACTGCAGATGCTGGGGAATCTGAAATACCACAGTGTGGAGCTGGATGAACACAGCTGGTCAAGCAGCATCTTGGGAGCAGGAAGGCTGCTGTTTCGGATCTGGACCTGTCTTCAGGAAAATTCAGAAAATACTCAAGTTGTCTTAAAGACGTAAACTCATGAGTCTGTAGTTAAAACTCAATCACCTTTTGACATCAGACCCTGAACTTAATGGAAACTAATTTGGGGATGTTGTTTAAATTTGAAGGATCAATAATTTCATGTTTTCCGAGTCATTCATTCTTGCCACTGAGAACAGCTGATTCTGTTTTCACCTCCAGAAAACATTCTTGTTCTTTCATGTTATCCTCCATGAGCCTGAAATGAATCCATGACCTTACTTTGTGAAAATACATGGAGCCCCTTTCCAGACAGAGCCAGGTCCTGGTTTGTGCTGTACGGAAAAACAGCTGGGGGACAGGGACTGGGGTGTGGCACACACACAACATGGTGGGCAAGAAGAGGCCCATTGGTCCATCAAGACTGGCCCACAATGCCGTGTGTCTCATAGTGTCTACGCTCTTTACCAAACCCATGCAATAGTTTTGTCTCAATGTGCATGGAACACCCAAAATCAGATAAAATCCCAAGCCAATCCTGGAAATCTGTGCAATACTGGGCCACTATTACACAATGCAATAAAGATGGTTTTTCTACTCTTCTCATGCTTGAGCTTGTTATCTCTGCATTGTACAGTATGACATTCCTAAACAAAGGTGAGGGACTTTCCTAATGCAAATACAGAGATACCTTACAGGAAGGAGGTCTCATTTTTAGGGTAAACATGGTAACATTATTTGGTTATTGACAGCAATCATGAATTTGCAGTCAACTGATCAGAATGCAAATAGCCACTGCGCCTCGCCTGCTTTCATGCAGGCTGCATGTAGCTACAGGTAGATAGGTGTCTCGTGTTCCTTTGGTGAAGATAAGCACAGGGCACTTTCTGGGAAGAAGCTCCTCTCCATTAAAATGAGCATGCAGGTCTTTGTTGTGATAGTCAATTAGTTTGCCCTGGAATTGTGTAACCTGCAGTTCTCATAACATTCAAGGACAAATTAAGTCTCTAGTATACAGCACCGCAGAGATTGGAGTGGCATGCATACCTGTTACAACATGGGCAATGGCACTGCGATCACCCCCAGGCTGTCTATAATGGCATTTCTCTGATGAAGGGTCTAGGCCCGAAACGTCAGCTTTTGTGCTCCTGAGATGCTGCTTGGCCTGCTGTGTTCATCCAGCTCCACACTATGTTGTCTATAATGGTGATCAGTTTTGACAAAGAGGAGGCTGAGGTTAAAGAATTTACCATTTAGACTACGTTTAATAGCACCACCAGAGGGGAATTGGTTTGTGATGAGGTGAATAGCCACAGTTAGGTAAATTAGAAGATAAGAGCTCACAATTTTGGAGGTAGTCGATTAACATGGTTAGAGAATTGGTTCATTCATAGAAAACAGAGAGGTGGCATGGGGGGCATTTTCAGTTCCACAGGGATAAGAACTGGGGCCACAATTGCTTCCAATATATACAGTAAATGTTTTATTAAGCAGCACTCCACACCAGGAGTGTACCAGTGATCAAATATTCTGATTTATCAAGGGGTCCACCCAATCATTGTAAAAACATACAGTAAGTAATAGAAATGGAATGTTGGGGGTATACACATCCCTGTTATACCTTACTTACAGCATAAGTCATCTCAATAACAATACAACTTTGCCTTAAATAAAACTTTTTGGCAGAGAGCCTTTTCCCTCACAACCTCAAATGACTAATCAGGCTTTGTGGAGATTGCACTAATTGAAGAGAAATGAACTCAAAATTAAATCAACTATTGATTTTACTGTGGCCATTTGATTGAACAACAATTATATTTACACTGAGATAAATACATTTAAAAAATTATGACAATTGGACAGAATAATATTGGTAACTTTGCAGTATTTAAGGTGCATAATTTTTGCCAGTTTATTAAGAGCGCCAGTTCATTAGGCGTTGGTTCCAACAAAGCTTGCTGTAATAATGAAAGGTGAGGGAAGTGGATGTATTGGTGGTGACACAAAAATAGGTGGAAAAGTAAGTAGTGAGGGTGATGTTGTCAGTCAATGGGCCTTTCGCAGTTTCCCTACGACAAGTGTCTCTGCAGACGGACAACAGCTGGTTCAACAAATGGGCAAAAACCTGGAACACATGGGAAAACATGAGGTTATGCACTTTGGGAGGAAGAACAAAGGGGTTGAATACTATTCAAATGGAGAAAGACTGCAGAAAGTTGCAGCAGAGTGGCTTGGGGGTCCTCATCCATGAATCACAAAGAGCAAACTTCCAGTTTCAGCAGGTAATAGGGAAGACAAATGAAACATTGGCCTTTATTTCAAAGGGAATGAATTATAACAGACCTGATGGGGTAGATGTAAAAAGATTGTTTGTCCTTGTGGGTTAGTCTAGGAGACCCCATCTCAAAGTAAGGGATCATACATTTAAGATAGAGATGAGGAATTTTTCCTTTTGACAGGAGTGAAGCAATGGAATTCTTTACCACAGAGGGCTGTTGTGGTTAGGTCATTAGGTACATTAAAGGCTGAGATAGAGAGATGTTTAAACAATAAGGGAATCAAGGGTTGTGGGGAAAAGGCAGGAAAGTGGGGTTGACAATTAATAGATAAGCTGTGATCTCACTAAATAGGGGAGCAGCCACAATGGGCTGAATGGCCTACTTTTGCTCCTAAGCTGATTGCCTTGTGGGGAGTATCACAGCCTTGCTTCACACCCATCCATGTTTTAAAAAGGACTGCTCCAGATCTCTCAGTTAACACTGTGGCTGCCATCAGGCATAAGCAGCTGGTCGTGATGATGTTTCTTGGGTCTAGATTGGGTGGCACGGTGGCTCAGTGGTTAGTGCTATCTCACAGCACCAGAGATTGGGGCTCAATTCCACCTCGGGCGACTGTCTGTGTGGAGTTTGCACATTCCCCCTGTGTCTGCAAGGGTTTCCCCTGGGTGCTCCGGTTTCCTCCCACAGTCCAAAGATGTTCAGGCTAGATGCATTGGCCGTGGGAAATGCAGCATTTTGGGATATGGTAGGTGAGTGAGCCTGGGTGGTATGCTTATTGGAAGGGCAGTGTGGACTTGTTGGGCTGAATGGCCTGTTTCCATACCGTAGGGATCCTATGAACTTCTTGGAGCACACTCCACTGAGCATAGTGATTTACCGAAGCAAACATCAAACATTGCCAAAACAAGACTCCAATATCAACTTATCATTAGCAATCAAATATTCCTAGTCTCAGTTATGCTGAGAGAGACTCTGGAATATATTGAGCACTTCCTAAATGTAGACAGTCTCCTCTCCCACCTTTGGTATAGAGTTTGAAAACTGGCTCAGCTCTCTACAAACTGCATCCTTTGCAAACTCCCCATGTGGAGCACAGCCATTATCTTCACCACAATCAGAGATTGCAGAGGCAACACAAACTGTGTACCAGCAACAGAGCTCCAGAGAAACTCCACCAACAATGACTCCTTCATATTCACAGGCAGGTCTGTGAAACATGTTCTGGTGTCTACAACTCCACAAACCAATCTCAATGAAACTGGACACTGTGTTCACGTTCACCTCAGTGCCCGCCCACCCCAACCACCAGCTCCACTATATCGTCAAGTGGCCAGAATCCAGGTGAGGACAAGGGACACCTTACAGAGATCACCTGAGGCTCTCCTTGAAGCACAGCCACATTAAACTTGCTGTCAACTGTTCAAAACAGTGAGAGTCCAGCTGCCAAGCTGCTTGACACTGAGGTGGGGTGGAGAATGTGCTCCCACATTCGGCATCAGAAGCAGTGTCCTTCTGCCTATAAAGACCATAGCCCAGTCTCACTGTTAAGGACAGCAGTTTGCATTGGGGCATTATGATCCAGATGTGCTTTTATGACAATCGACAGTGGTTTCATGGTCTTCATTATCATTTTAATTTTAAGATATTTTTAAAAATTCAAATCTTGCCATGGGGGTTTTGAACACAAGATTCTGATTTATTAAACCTAGAGGCACTTCCACTATGTTCATACTTCCTATATTATTCCAGTTATGGTCCAGTCTGAAGACCCAATCATATTTGTTCCTGGTTTCATTCTTAGAACATTAGAATGTTAAGAAATTGCAGAAAGAACACTGTACCCTTCAGCCTGTCTTTTATATGTTCACAGCTGACCCTTGAACTGAACATATGCCAGTTCCCATTTCCCTCGATTCCATTAGAGTCCACAATGAACTGATCTTCGCTGGAGACACATGCAATGACTGAGCTCACAGGCCCTCCCAAGGGAAGAGATTTCCAATGAGCCACAACCAATGAGATAAAAACACTCCCCGGTTCTCCCAGGAGCGTGGCTATGCCTTCCCTACACACTGTGCCACAGCTTGTGACCCTCCACCCAGGGAAGGGAGCTGACCTAGTTTACTGTGCCTTTTGAAGGAAGCTGGAGTTTCTGTGAGCCTAACAATTTTCAGACAACATTTTTCCAGGCCCGATTCAAATTCAAGCCAAACCTAGCCCTCCCTTTCTATGAGGAGGATCAATTAAATGGTGTTCATGGCATCTCTTACTTCTGAGACAGTAAGAACTGCTGATGCTGGAGTCAGAGATGACACAGTGTGGAGCTGGAGGAACACAGCAGACCAGGCAGGGTTCCTGTTTCTCCACACTGCTCTTAATCCTCTTTCTTTGACTGGGTCTAAAGGCCTCTTTGATTTACAGAGGAGAGGTTCAATCACAAATAGTTCTGAACAAAAAGGGGTGCTTTTCTCAAAACATGGTTTGTTTTATGAAAGGTAGACAGGGCAGTAAGGAAGGCATATGGCATGCTTGCCTTTATTGGTTGTGGAATTGAGTACAAGAGTTAGGATGTCATGTTGCAGCTTTATAAGACTTTGATTAGGTTGTACTAAGAGTATTGCATTCAAATCTGGTCGCCACATTACAGGAAGGATGTGAAGGCTTTGGAGAGGGTGCAGACGAGGTTTACCAGGATGCTGCCTGGATTAGACGGTACGAGCTATTAGGACAGGCTAGAAAACCTCGGGTTGGTTTCTCTGGAGCAACAGAGACTGAGGAGAGACTCGATAGAAGTTGATAAAATTATGAGAGACATGGATAGGGTTGACAGCCAGAATTTTTTTCTCAGGTGGCTGAAACTAGGAGGCATACATTTAAGGTGAGAGGGAGCAAGTTCAAAGGAGATGTGAGGGACAGGTTTCTTACACAGAGAGTGGTAGGAGTGTGGAACGCACTGAGAATTGTTGGAGGCAGATACAACAGGGGCATTTATAGGATATTTAGCAAGGCCAAAAAAAGGCAAGGTATGGAGGGATATGGACAAAGGGCAGGCAGAAGGGATTAGTTTAATTTGGCATCACATTCAGCACAACATTGTGGGCTGAATGACCTGCTCCTGTGCTGTACTGTTCTACGGTCTATGAGAATTTGTTGCATAAACTTCTTAGACATTGCTACAAAGACTATGGGAATCATCAATGACACATTTGACCCTTTGAAATTCAGAACTATTCACCAACCAAGACTCTAGGACACTGTCAGAATGGATGGATCTTAGTGCAGTCTTCAACATTAACCCTTCTAGTATCATTATCATATACAGCGTACACAAACAGGAGCAAGAAACAGTGCAGGCTTTGTCTGACCCAGCCCTGAGATACTGAGCCCAACTTTAACATCAATGCATCATAGGGAGGGAACCTGTGATATTTTTGATCCCTATGGTTCTGGGGCTATATCAGGTGGTGTAAATTCTAATGAGCTACTGAGGGAATTCAACCTTAACAATTCCACACATTCAAAAAACCCTCATTTCCTTCTGATTGCCTGATTTTGTTGGGAGAGTTTCAAAGAAATTATTGACTTTAATTAATGATTATTTCTTTTGTGTTTAGATTGCTTTGAGGAATTGGCATTGTAGCAAATCAGCCAAAGTGGAAATATCCTAATCAGATTTTCTGATACCTTCAGACATACCAAGGTAGGTGAGAGGTGACTGTAAGGGGGAAAGAAATTCTCCCTTAAACGATTATTCATTTTGGCTTTTCAAACAGCATTAAACAATAATCAACTCACACCTCACATTTATCACACTGAGATTAATGCTTCATAGTTAATGATTTCATTCTCAGTCTGTCTCCTGAGGCGGCTTTCAAAGACTTTGCTTGCATCAGTTGATGTCATTTGACTTGCGATTGCGAAGTCTACTGCTGTTCAAGCCAAGGATTGGCAGCTGCATGATTCAGCTGCAGCAGAGCATAAAACATAAACTGAAAACTACATTAAAATTCCATTGCTCAGTTCATCTCACTCCCAGAAAGAGGAGGGAATGGAAACATGCTAGGAAAGGAGCAATTGATCAGGGGGCTTTGTCCCAGTTTGAGCAGATGCCCTGAAGACTCAGAAGAGATTAAAATAGTTGTCACAAATTGTGGATTGCTGAATGAATTCAGGCTGGAGGTTGTTACACTTCACTGGGGCTGTGCACTGGAAGTCAAGCCCCACTATTCTCAGAGCTTTTGCAAAAGTCCACTGAGATCCTCAGTATGCTCATCCTTAGACCCAGGTTAACATAGATTGGGCTTCTGTGTTTAATAAGAATTACTATTTATTCTGAATAAATAGATTCCAGCTACAGATAACAATTATGAACCATTAGCATTTAACCCAACTAGTTTAAAGTCTAACCACCCTACACACATACAAACAGACATAAAAATATTGGTGAAATGGGTGGAGGGAAGGACTGAGAAACAGGCCAATGGTCCCCAGCCACGGGGTTTACTTAGGTGATTGTTTTGGTAGGTCAGGACATGCTGCTCCCTAATCTTCCTTCTCCAGGTACTTTCACTTGTTTTCAGAAGGCACGCAATGAGTGGTTGACATATACAAATATCTCTGACTTGTTGGTTAAAAATCACAGCTTGCAGCAACTGATGTGGGAAAATAAACTGATTTTATTCAGGCTTGAAGCATTTAATACTGCAAAATAAATGATAGCATCTTCATTTTCGGAGGCCCAATGACTTCACACCCACAAACTGTTCAGCTAACTGGGGGCCAATCACAGTTGTTGGCAGGCAAAATGTCTCTGTCATTGACTGCCAGTCACCATTCACAGGCCTAATCAGATACTTGTTGCTAGTCGAATCTCATACTCCTTAATTCCAGCTCATCTGGAATGAAATCTCTGCCACTACTTAAATCAACAGCTGGATAAATAACTCTTACAAAGGTAACAGAGATAGTAGGAACTGCCGATGCTGATCAATCTGAGGTAACATGGTATGAAGCTGGATGAACACAGCAGGCCAAGCAGCATCAGAGGAGCAGGAAAGCTGATGTTTCGGGTCGGGACCATTCTTCAGAAATTTCTGAAGAAGGGTCCCAACCCAAAACGTCAAGCTTTCCTGCTCCTCTGATGCTGCTTGGCCTGCTGTGTTCATTCAGCTTCACACCGTGTTATCTAACAAAGGTAATG
This sequence comes from Stegostoma tigrinum, assembly GCF_030684315.1. Taxonomy (NCBI): domain Eukaryota; kingdom Metazoa; phylum Chordata; class Chondrichthyes; order Orectolobiformes; family Stegostomatidae; genus Stegostoma; species Stegostoma tigrinum. Next base: position 2,682,763 of record NC_081373.1, read on the forward strand.
TGTTTTTAAAATGTACAGTAATGCTTCAACAATGTTTGATTGTTAAAACAGTCCCATCTCAGCCCACCATCAAAAATATAGAAAAATAACATGATCAGTGTTAGACTCCAGCATCAGGATTACAATAATTTACTTAAGATAGAGTAATTGGTTTATTTGTTCAGAAACTGTCTCCATCAGACAGAAAGAGAGAGATGAAGTTTATCGACTGTGAAGGACTTCTGTGTGCATTGGAAATCTGATTGTTTAATTGAAATCTTGATGGACACTGAGTGAAGACACCAAGAAAAAGAAAACCCCAGAAGACCTGGGATCTACAGTAAAATGAGATTGATGTGTTTTTTAAAGTTCATTCACGGGACATGGGCATCGCAGGCTTGGCCAAGCATTTATTTCCCATTCCCAGTTAATCTTGAGAAGGTGGTGCTGAGCTGCCTCCTTGAACAATGTGCTGTAGGTTGACCTACAATGACCTTAGGGAGCACATTCCGGGATTTTGACCCAGCAACAGTGAAAGACCAGTGATATACTTCTAAGTCAGGGAGGTGAGTGGCTTGGAAAGGAACTTGCAGGGGGTGGCGTTCTCATGTATCGCCTGGCCTTGTCCTTCTAAATGTAAGTGATCATGGGCTTGGAAGGAGCTCAATAGATCTGAAGATCTTTGGTGACATTTTGCAGTGCATCTTGCAGACAGTACACACTGCTGATACTGAGCGTTGGTGGGTGGAGGGAGTGGGACATTTGTGGATGTGGTGCCAATCAAGCGGCCTCTTTGTCCTGGATGGCATCAAGCTTCTTGTGTTGTTGAAGCTGCACTCATTCAGGCAAGAGGGAGTATTCCATCACTCTCCTGACTTGTGCCTTGTAGAGGGTGGGCAAGCTTTGGGGAGTCAGGAAGTGAGTTACTCACTGCAGGATTTCTAGCCTCTGACTTGCTCTTGTAGCCAATGTGCTTATGTGATGCGTTCAGAAGAACATCTGGTGACCCCCCAGGATGTTGAAAGAGGATTCAGTGATGGTAAGCACCGTTGAATGCCGAGAGGTAGTGATTGTATTGGAGATGTAGATTGTTAAGATTCATATCAACCTACGCTTCAACTAGTGTTAAGTATCACTGTTTCCAACAAACCTGCTGAGTTTACATCTTGAATTAGTGATGTCTTTTTGAAAGGGGCGGGGCAAGTGTTCCTGGACAAGATTCACTTTCCTCAGGGTTTTGGTGTAGAATCCGAAACCCAACAGTGGAAGGTATCACACCCGCTACTCATATTGACACACTGGGTTATCATTAACTTACACGCTATTCCTGAGCTGGCAAAACAATCACCACGTCTTTCCGACCCGCTCGAGAGGTCTGTATGTTCTTTGACATCGAAGAGCTTGGCCTGGGCTCTTCCTGTGATCAGTGGGCCTATCAAACTGGACTGCATAGATTGCTCTCTGATGAAGGGTCTAGGCCCGAAATGTCAGCCTTTGTGCTCCTGAGATGCTGCCTGGCCTGCTGTGTTCATCCAGCCTCACATTTTATTATCTTGCATAGATTGCTGAGCTATGAACTGATTCCACAGCACACAGATCAATTACCAGGCGTTAAAAAACAAAATACTACAGATGCTAGGAATTTGAAACCAGGACAGAGAACTCGAGAGAAACTCGGCAGGTCCACAGTACCTGTGGAGAGAGACACAGAGTTAATGTTTCAAGTCCACTATGACTCTTCTTCAGAACACTGACCAGGTGGTACAGGTTTAAGATCATTGATAAAAAGATTTGAGAGGGTACGAGGAACATGTTTTTCACCCAGAGGCTAGTGGGTGTCTGGAATTGGCTCCCTGTTTGGTGTTGGAGGTAGAAACCCCTCTACTCATTGAAATGGAAACTGGGTCAGCCCCTGAAGCACTGGAGCCAGATGAGGTGACAGCTCAGGGGCTGGGGAGTGGGATTGCGATGAGGGGCTGGGTGTTTGTTTATTTAGTGGGCACAGACACAATGGTGAATGTGTTATCATTTTTCTGTAGTTTTAATGATGTCACCATTTGGGTGGGATTGGTTATGGAATTGTATTGAAGGAAGTATCAGTCATCTTAGGAAAAGAAGCAAGGAATTGGAGAGTGGTCAATATTACAGAAAATAGTCGTAGAATTCCGACTGTGGAAACAGACCATTCAGCCTAACGAGTCCACACCTCTCCTCTCCCTGCATTCCCCATGTCTAACCCATTTAATCTACACATCCATGATCACTGGGCAATTTAGCACGGCCACTCCACCTACCCTGCACATCTCTGGACTGTGGGAGGAGACCAGAGCACCCGGAGGAAACCCACGCAGACATAGGGAGAATGTGCAAACTCCACACAGACTGTCACCAGAGGCTGGAGTTGAACCCGGGTCCCTGGTGCTGTGGGACAGCAGTGCTAACTGCCCCTTTCTGCTATTAATGCCCCATGGCAATAGCACAATGTAAAGAAATAATATAAAGAATATGAAACCCTCTTCATAATAATATCTCAGAACGTTATATGAACATGATGCCCATCGATCAGTTCTTTGTCCAACGACGGTGTTAATACGTAATTAAATGACAATGCAATCGAGGATCCTCTATCGTTTAGGAACCTTCTATCATTAAACTCTTCGAAGGGACAAACCCACAGGACAACTAAATAAAAAGCAGAAGTCTCTGGGTAATGCTATTTTGCAATGAATACAACAAAATTGATGAACGGCTAAGGATCCTGGCATTGTACTCATTAGAGTTTAGAAGGTTGAGGGGAGATCTAATAGAAACTTACAAGATAATGTATGGTTTAGCAGGGGTAGACGCTAGGAAGTTGTTTTCATTAGGCGGGGAGACTAGGGCCCGTGGGCACAGCCTTAAAATTAGAGGGGGTAAATTTAAAACTGAAATGAGACGACATTTCTTCAGCCAGAGAGTGGTGAGCTTGTGGAATTCATTGCCGCAGAGGGCAGTGGAGGCTGGGACGTTGGATGCCTTCAAGGCAGCGATCGACAAATTCTTGATCTCAAAAGGAATCAAGGGCTTCGGGGACAGTGCAGGAAAGTGATGTTGAAATGCCCAAAAGTGATAATGGGAACTGCAGATGCTGGAGAATCCAAGATAATAAAGTGTGAAGCTGGATGAACACAGCAGGCCAAGCAGCATCTCAGGAGCACAAAAGCTGACGCTTCAGGCCTAGACCCTTCATCAGAGAGGGGGATGGGGTGAGGGTACTGGAATAAATAGGGAGAGAGGGGGAGGTGGACCAAAGATGGAGAGAAAAGAAGATAGGTGGAGAGTAGAGTATAGGTGGGGAGGTAGGGAGGGGATAGGTCAGTCCAGGGAAGACGGACAGGTCAAGGAGTTGGGATGAGGTTAGTAGGTAGGAAATGGAGGTGTGGCTTGGGGTGGGAGGAAGGGATGGGTGAGAGGAAGAACAGGTTAGGGAGGCAGAGACAGGCTGGGCTGGTTTTGGGATGCAGTGGGGGGAGGGGAAGAGCTGGGCTGGTTGTGTGGTGCAGTGGGGGGAGGGGACGAACTGGGCTGGTTTTGAGATGTGGTGGGGGAAGGGGAGATTTTGAAGCTGGTGAAGTCCACATTGATACCATTGGACTGCAGGGTTCCCAAGCAGAATATGAGTTGCTGTTCCTGCAACCTTCGGGTGGCATCATTGTGGCACTGCAGGAGGCTCATGATGGACATGTCATCTAAAGAATAGGAGGGGGAGTTAAAATGGTTCATCTAAAGAATGAGAGGGGGAGTTGAAATGGTTATCATCACCAAACCAGCATCTCCAACACCATTCATGACCTCATCACCTCGGGGACCTCCCACCCACAGCCTCCAACCTCATTGTTCCCCAACCCTGCGCGGCCCGTTTCTATCTCCTTCCCAAAATCCACAAACCTGCCTGCCCTGGTCGACCCATTGTCTCAGCCTGTTCCTGTCCCACCGAACTCATCTCCACCTATCTGGACTCCATTTTCTCCCCTTTGGTCCAGCAACTCCCTACCTACTTCCGTGACACCACCCACGCCCTCCACCTCCTCCAGAACTTCCATTTCCCTGGCCCCCAAGACCTCATTTTTACCATGGACGTCCAGTCCCTATACACCTGTATTCCGCATGCAGATGGCCTCAAGGCCCTCTGTTTCTTCCTGTACCACAGGACCGACCAGCCCCCTCCACCGACACCCTCATCCGCCTAGCCGAACTCGTCCTCACCCTCAACACCTTCTCTTTTGATTCCTCCCACTTCCTACAGACCAAGGGGGTGGCCATGGGCACCCGCATGGGCCCCTGCTATGCCTGCCTCTTTGTAGGTTCCGTGGAACAATCCCTCTTCCGCACCTACACAAGCCCCAAACCCCACCTCTTCCTCCGTTACATTGATGACTGTATCGACGCCACCTCTTGCTCCCCAGAGGAGCTCGAACAGTTCATTCACTTCACCAACACCTTCCACCCCAACCTTCAGTTCACCTGGGCCATCTCCAGCACATCCCACACCTTCCTGGACCTCTCAGTCTCCATCTCAGGCAACCAGCTTATAACTGATGTCCATTTCAAGCCGACCAACTCCCACACCCAGAATACCTAGAATACACCTCCTCCCACCCACCTTCCTGCAAAAATTCCATCCCCTACTCCCAATTCCTCCGCCTCCGCCGCATCCGCTCCCACGAGGAGGCATTCCACTCACGCACATCCCAGATGTCCGAGTTCTTCAAGGACCACAACTTTCCCGCCACAGTGGTTGAGAACGCCCTTGACCGCGTCTCCCGCAACACATCCCTCACACCCCGCCCCTGCCACAACCGCCCAAAGAGGATCCCCCTCGTTCTCACACACCACCCCACCAACCTCCAGATACAACGCATCATCCTCCGACACTTTCGCCATCTACAATCCGACCCCACCACCAAAGACATTTTTCCATCCCCATCCTTGTCTGCCTTCTGGAGAGACCACCCTCTCCGTGACTCCTTTGTTCGCTCCACACTCCCCTCCAACCCCATCACACCCGGCATCTTCCCCTGCAACCGCAGGAAGTGCTACAGTTGCCCCCACACCTCCTCCCTCACCCCTATCCCAGGCCCCAAGATGACTTTCCACATTAAGCAGATGTTCACCTGCACATCTGCCAATGTGGTATACTGTATCCATTGTACCCGGTGTGGCTTCCTCCACATTGGGGAAACCAATGAAATGTGGAGCTGGTTTAAGGAACAGATATTGCGTGTCCTTGATGGGTATGTCCCTGCCAGGCAGGGAGGAAGTGACAAGGTAAGGGAACTGTGGTTTACTAAAGAAACTGTATCTCTTGTTAAGTGGAAGAGGGAGGTTTATGTGACGATGAGACGAGATGTTTCAGATGAGGCGATGGAGAGTTACAGATTAGCTGGGAAGGGTTAAAAAGAGTGAGTTAAGAAGAGCAAGGAGGGGACATGAGCAGACATTAGCAGGTAGAGTTAAGGAGAGCGCTAAAGCTTTCTATAGGTATGTGAGGAATAAGAGGATGACTAGGGTAGGAATGGGGTCAGTCAAAGAAGTGGGAAGTTGTGTGTGGACCCTGTGGAGATCAGAGAGGTGTTAAATGATTATTTCTCATCTGTTTTCACTGAGGAACAGGAGAATATTGTAGAGGAGAAGACTGAGTTATGGGCTACTAGAATTGAAAGGGTTGAGGTTAGTAAGGAGGAGATGACATCAATTCGACAACGTGTGAAGGTAGATAAATCCCCTGGGCTGGATGGGATTTTTCTGAGGATTTTCTGGGAAGCTAGGGAGGTGGTGGCAGAGCCTTTGGCCTTGATCTTTGAGTCCTCATTGTCTACAGGTTTAGTACCAGAGGACTGGAGGATTGCAAATGTTGTGCCCTTGTTCAAGAGGGGCAGTAGAGATGGCCCAGGTAATTATAGACCTGTGAGCCTTACGTCTGTTGTAGGAAAAGATTTGGAAAGGATTAAAGGAGATAGGATTTATAATCATCCAGCAAGCAACAGTTTGATTGGAGATAGTTAGCATGGATTCGTTAAGGGCAGGTCGTATCTCACAAACCTCATTGAGTTTTTTGAGAAGGTGACCATGTGGATGAGGGTAGGGCAGCTGATGTGTTGTACATGGACTTCAGTAAAGACTTTGATAAGGTTCCACATGGTAGGCGATTGGAGAAAATACAGAGGCACGGGATTGAGGGAGATTTAGCAGTTTGGATTAGAAACTGGCTTTCTGTAAGAAGGCAACGAGTGGTGGTTGATGGAAAATATTCAACCTGGAGTCCGGTCACTAGTGGTGTGTCTCAAGGATCTGTTTTGGGACCACTGCTGTTTGTCATTTTTGTAAATGATTTGGACGCAGGCATAGGTGGATAGGTTCGTAAGTTTGCAGATGACACTAAAGTCGGTGGAGTGGTGGACGGTGTGGAAGAATGTTACAGGTTGCAGGGAGACTTGGATAAACTGCAAAATTGGGCTGAAAGGTGGCAAATGGAGTTCAATGCGGATAAATGTGAGGTGATTTACTTTGGGAAGAATAATAGGAAGGCAGAATACCGGGTCAATGGAAAGATTCTTGGTAGTGTGGATGTACAGAGGGATCTTGGTGTCCATGTACATAGATCCCTGAAAGTTGCCACCCAGGTTGATAGTGCTGTTAAGAAGGCTTACAGTGTTTTCGGGTTTTTTGGTAGAGGGATTGAGTTCCGGAGCCGTGATGTCATGCTGCAACTGTACAAAACGCTAGTGCGGCCTCATTTGGAATATTGCGTACAGTTCCGGTTGCCGCATTACAGGAAGGATGTGGAAGCATTGGAAAAGGTGCAGAGGAGATTTACCAGGATGTTGCCTGGTCTGGAGCGCAGGCCCTATGAAGAAAGGCTGAGGGACCTGGGTCTGTTCTCATTGGAGAGAAGGAGGTTAAGAGGGGATTTAATAGAGACATAGAAGATGATCAGAGGATTAGATAGGGTGGACAGTGAGGGTCTTTTTCCGAGGATGATGACGTCAACTTGTACAAGGGGATTTGAGGGATGATAGATTTAAGTTAGATGTCAGAGGCAGGTTCTTTACTCAGAGAGTGGTAAGGGCATGGAACGCCCTGCCTGCCAATGTAGTTAACTCAGCCACATTAAGGGCATTTAAACAGTCCTTGGATAAGCATATGGATAATGATGGGATAGTGTAGGGGGATGGGCTTAGATTAGTTCACAGGTCAGCACAACATCGAGGGCCGACGGGCCTGTTCTGCGCTGTCTTGTTCTATGTACTATGCTCCATGTAAATAATGTACAAACCGATCCTTCCAGTTGGCGTGTTTGCAGAAATGTTAGCTGATGGCGTTACTTGGAGAAACTTGGATGAGCTATTATGAGGAAAGAAGACTGAGAGAGAAGCTGGGCACTTGTTGTAGATAAAAGGGAACTATGACTTTTACTCTGGAACTGACCACTGACTGTGTATGAAAAGTCATCACAGGGAACTGGAACTGTCCTCTCTAACTGCCTTCTGCAAATAGTTATGTTCAATAAAGCTTACTGCTGCCTACTCATCCTGCCCACAGTATTACATGGTGGTCGTGATATTCAGATTCCTGAACCAGAGGCAGCTGGAAGAGCTTAAAGAAAAAGTCAGTAACAGTGAACAACCAGGCCAGCCCAGTGATCCAAACCTAGGCTTGGGAGGTGAGCCCAGAATGATGCTCAGTGCTGGTGGAGATGGGCAGGTGGTGGACCTTGAGACCTGTATAGCCCCCGCATCGCAGAATTGGAAAGTCTGAGCTGGAGCTGAAAGGGCAAGGGAGAAGATACATGGTAGAGAATGCAGTCAACAACAGGAAGAAATCAATCAGTCGCAACGAGCTCTGTATTACTGAAATCAAATGTCTTTGCTGAAGCCAGTAAGATGCTCCCTGGTGTTTCCCAGACTCAGTGATTTGATAATCAATAAGATAAATCTCTGTTTGTGCATGCCCAGTAACTATAATTAAAGTAAATGTATAATACCCTTTACTCTGCTATAAATGGCATGGAACATGGAATCAAATTAACCTCTGATCATAGGTCACTAGAAAGAGACAGCTATATGTGGGCTGAAGAAGGAAATCATGGCAAAAGCCTGAAACAGTTAAAAAAACTAGAGAGTTCAAAGGTCCAAATGACCTACTTCTTTTGTATTTTCCATTTCAATCAGGTCTGAGCAGCTGCGGCCACGTGCCCTGAATGTTTGTGGACTTGGCTAGTGTTGTGGTGGAGGATATCATTGGGAAATTCAGTGTGGGAACAGAAGTGATTCATTTAACTATTAAAATGTACTTGTGCTTTACTGCCCCAACCTGTCCCTCATTAACTGGGGCATTGAATCTCAAGGAGGCGGATTGATTGCCTTCACTACAGATTTCTAGGCCCCACCTCTGACCCAAACCCTCTGAGAAGTGACCCTCTGGAAGAAAGTGCACCATGAACCAGGGAATTTACAAACTGAAAAACGGGGGAAGTTCTTGTCAGAGCCAGTTTGAATCTTAATTTTACTAGCTTCTTCATTTCTACATTAGCGAGTTTTTACAAGTTGATGCAGTCTGGTGGGTTTTCATGCTGTTGGTTTTGCTGGGCAGTCTGATTGACACATTTGTTCTATTTAAATCAAGGTGAAAGCATGCATATGTGCCCATCCTGAGGCAAGGCACATGCTGGGATCTGGTGTGACAAAGAGTTATCTCATAATTTCAACAATATTATCAGAACTCGCCCACTAAATAATCAAACAGTAAGATTGTCACTTTGATCTGTAATTGAGATGAGTGGATATGAGATCATTTTGGTCTTTATTCCAGTAGAATTCTTTTGTATGTTTTATATACGTACCACAAAAATGCACATCTTTATCTAACCTCAGAATGCCAATGAGTCATGTAACTGATTTGTTTAAATTGCTTTGATGTCTGGGTTCTACACCGAAGGAGATAGTAGGAACTGCAGATGCTGGAGAATCTGAGATAACAAGGTGTAGAGCTGGATGAACAGCAGGGCAAACAGCAGCAGAGGAGCAGGAAAGCTGACATTTCGGGCCTAGACCCATTCTTCAGAAATGGAGGAGGGGAAGGAGGTTCTGAAATAAGTATGGAGAGAGGGGGTGGCGGATAGAAGATGGAGAGAGGAGAAGATAGGTGGAGAGGAGGCAGACAACTTAAAGGTGTGGGGATGGTGCCTGCAGAAGAGTGTATGGGTGGGGAGGTAAGGAAGTGATAGGTCAGTCCAGGGAGGACAGACAGGTCAAGGGGGTGGGATGAGGTTGGTAGGTAGGAGATTGGGGTGGGGCTTGAGGTGGGAGTAGGGGATAGGTGGGAGGAAGGACAGGTTACGGAGGCAGGGATGAGCTGGGCTGGTTTTGGGATACGGTAGGGGGAGGGGAGATTTTGAAGCTTGTGAAATCCACATTGATACTATTGGGCTGCAGGGTTCCCAAGTAGAATATGAGTTGCTGTTCCTGCGACATTCGGGTGGCATCATTGTGGCACTGCAGGAGGCCCATGATGGACATGTCGTCTGAGGAATGGGAGGGGGAGTTAAAATGGTTTGCGACTGGGACTTGAGGTTGTTTAGTGCAAACTGAGCGGAGGTGTTCTGCAAAACAGTCCCCAAGCTCCGCTTGGTTTCCCCAATGTAGAGGAAGCCACACCAGAAACGGCGGATACATCATACCACATTAGCAGATGTGCAGGTGAACACCTGCTTGATGTGGAAAATCTTCTTGGGGGCTGGGGTGGGGGTGAGGGGGGAGGTGAGGGGCAGGTGTAGCACTTCCTGCGGTTGCAGGGGAAAGTGTTGCTGGGTGTGGTGGGGTTGGAGGGGAATGTGGAGCGGACAAGGGAGTCACAGAGAGAGTGATCTCTCTGGAAGGCAGACAAGGGTGGGGAGGGAAAAATGTCTTTGGTGGTGGGGTCGGATTGTAGATGGCAGAAGTGTCGGAGGATGATGCGTTGGATCCAGAGGTTGATGGGGTGGTGTGTGACGCGGGGATTCTGTCTGTACCACCCCACCAACCTCCCTATCCGACACTTCCACCATCTACAATCCGACCCCACCACCAAAGACATTTTTCCATCCCCACCCTTATCTGCTTTCCAGAGGGACCACTCTCTCTGTGACTCCCTTGTCTGCTCCACACTCCCCTCCAGCCCCACCACACCCAGCACCTTCCCCTGCAACAGCAGGAAGTGCTACACCTAACCCCACACCTTCCCCCTCACCCCCACCCAGCCCCCAAGAAGATTTTCCACATCAAGCAGATGTTCACCTGCACATCTGCTAATGTGGCATGATGTATCCGCTGTTCCCACTGTGGCCTCCTCTACATTGGGGAAACCAAGCGGAGGCTTGGGACCGTTTTGCAGAACACCTATGCTCAGTTTGCACTAAACAACTGCACCTCCCAGTCACGAACCATTTCAACTCCCTCTCCCATTCCTCAGACGACATGTCTATCCTGGGCCTCCTGCAGTGCCACGACGATGCCACCCAAAAGTTAAAGAACAGCAACTCATATTCTGCTTGGGAACCCTGCAGCCCAATAGTATCAATGTGGATTTCACAAGCTTCAAAATCTCCCCTCCCCCTACTGCATCCCCAAACCAGCCCAGCTCATCCCTGCCTCCCTAACCTGTTCTTCCTCCCACCTATCCCCTCCTCCCACCTCAAGCCCCACCCCCATCTCCTACCTACAAACTCATTCCGCCCCCTTGACCTGACCATCCTCCCCGGACTGACCTATCCCTTCCCTACCTCCTCACCTATACTCACCTTTACTGGCTCCATCCCCACCCCTTTGACCTGTCTGTCTCCTCTCCACCTATCTTCTCCTCTATCTATCTTCTACCCTCCTCCCCCTCGCTCCCTATTTATTTCAGAACCTCCTTCCCCTCCTCCATTTCTGAAGAAGGGTCCAGACCCAAAGCATCAGCTTTCCTGCTCCTCTGATGCTGCTTGGCCCGTTGTGTTCATCCAGCTCTACACCTTGTTATCTCTGCACAGAAGGAACTTGTTTAGAAACTACATAAACTGCAAACCCCACCCTATGGGAAGGGGTTCCGAGTTTAAAGCTGCCTATTATTTTCACCAATGTTGGCATCTTTACTTTGCCAAGTCAATAGGAGATTGCATTCAAACTGATATTGGATGATTCTGTAGAAGGGAACCTTCCTCAGAGACTGAAGCTTGATGATGAGACAGCTTTCGTTTGGTGATCCTGTCAAAAGGCCAAGGAAGTAAATCAAGCTAAAGTCTGACTTCATTATCTAAAAATGTTGACATTTCATGTTTTCGGGGTCTGGTCACAGTGTGGGAACACGACAAGACAGGGGCCTGGACTAATCCTCCAGAGGGCCAAGGTCATATCCCATCGCAGAAGCTGGCAGAAATCAAATTAATTAATAAATCTGGAAAACAACGTTAGTTTTGGTAATCATTATGAAATACTGGATTACCCTAAACCCCATGTGGGTCACTAATGCCCTTTCGGAGCGCAATGCATTCGGCTTAACAAGTCAGGCCTGTGACTGTAGATCCACAGCGAGATGGTCAGCTCTCCCCTGAACTGATCCTGAAATAGCTCAGGAAGATTTTGCAAGAAAATTCTGGGGATGTACCTGCGCTATATGGACACAATAAACCCAAAAAAAGAAGGAATTGAAAGAATCAAAAAAAGGATGAAAATTCAGGAGATTGATACTGTTTTTATTGTCGATCAGATATTCTGTTTAATACCAAGTTGCTTTCAATCTCAAATACTTTCCTTCGTATTAGATTAGTATTTCTGAGCTGCTATTTAAGCCTATGTTTTCATTATAGTGGGAAGCACAGAGATTAAAAAGTGTTTAAAATCTGTTAGTTCTATGTCGGAGACATTATTTTTCCAAAGTAAACAGTCTGGTTTTCCATCATTGTCAAGTCACAGAAGTGTGCTGCCCATAATGAACCCTGAGTCATTGGCTACCGCAGATGTTTGACTGCGTCACATTTCAGGGAATATTGCTCCTCCATTTATCACACATATTGTTACAGCCCATGGTGAAAATCAACGAGTGATATTCAACCTTCACCATTTGACTGTACCTGAGACTTCCATGGTCTGAAAATGGCCTTATAATGGAGATTGAACACCTAAAATAGCTGGCAAGCCCAGGGAACCCACATGGAATATATAACACTGTCTGCCTCAGCTTTACCGTTTTAATTAAGAGACACTGAAACTCAGTGAGGTGTCACAAAAGAGGCATCTGTCAGTTTACTCACACTTACATAATAACTTCACACACTGGAGATGAAGGGTTACCTGTGAACTGTTCAGTTTGAGCATGGCAGTACAGCCAGCCTTGCAATGTACAACAAACCATATCCAAGCAACAAGGGGAGAGGGGTAGAATGACATAGACCGATGACTGTAAGGAAACTGGAAACTCTTCTCAGTCTTTCTCTCTCTCTGATGTGGAGGTGCTTGTGTGGGACTGGGGTGGATAAGGTCAGAAATCACACGACTGCAGGTTATAGTCTAACAGGTTTATTTGAAGACACAAGGTCTTTCAGAGTTTTTCTCCTTCTTCAGATGTTTTCTCTCTCCTTCTGTCCCTCCCTCTCTCTATCTCTCTCTCTCATAAACACAGACCAACTCACACACACATTCATACACACACACACACACACACACACACACACACACACACACATTCATACACTTGCTCAAACACACACACACACACACACACACACACACACACACATTCATACACTTGCTCAAACACACACACACACACACACACACACACACACACACACACAGTTGAGTTGGGTTAGTTGTTAACAATGAAGAGCAATGTTGTTGGCTGATTTCTCAGTCTTGAAGATAAACTTGCTTTGACTACTTGCAGCAACTTTGCCAAAATCAGTGAACTCAGTATAGACCTAAAAATGAAACCTACGGTCTTCCTGGTCCTAGCAAATGTAACAGCCATTATATCAATGGTACATATCTCACAAGAGTCCTTTGTCCAACTTACAAGATTTCCCACAATGTAACAGATGTTCCTGAAACCCTGGGTGGTCAAGTGATTATCGAGTTTTCATTCTTAATTTCGTGCACATCATAAGGCACGGATAGCTCAATTGGTAGAGCATGAGACCGTTTTTTAAAGTGATGTGCACAGAAGTAAGAATGATGTGAGAAATCTTTTTTATTCAGCAAATGCTCTGGAGTGCACTGCCTGGAAATGTGGTGGAGGCAGGTTCAATTGAATCATTGAAGAGGGAAATGGATGGTGTTTTCTTGATTTAAGTAGTTTGCAGGGATATGGAGAAAAGGCAGGAGATTGGCTGTAGATAATAGATACAGGGCAGGCACAATGGGCCAAATGGCCTCCGTCTGCACCATAACAATTCTGTGATTCTGCGATTTCAGAACATTCTCTTGTCAAAGTAAATTTCAGAGCATGAAAGCTCGCAAGATGCTGCTTGGCCTGCTGTGTTCATCCAGTTCCACACTTTGTTTTCTCAGATTCTCCGCATCTGCAGTTCCCGTTATCTCTTCGGTTCCAGTTAGTTTGGCTGTTAATTGGGATTGAGTGAAGAAGATAAAAATGCAATTTCTAGTCTGTCCTTTTCCAATTCTTGGACATAAAACTCACTAATTAGGTGAGAAAATAACAAATTAACTTGCTCTGTGGTGTACTTTGTTGATGTGAGTGAGGACTACGTCAGCAGCTGGCATCTGTGGGTGCGATAATGTGTACAGCCAACCTAAACTAACCACTGCAGCTGAAATGTTTCCAGCCACTAACACCATCCGACATCACACCCAGTAAACATGTGGGCTGCAGGCTGAAGGAGTCAGTAATACCAAGAGGAGGGTGTCATGGGAGTAGTCACCACCCTCGTTCTTACTTTAACTTTGTTCTAAAACAGGAACAATATCATTGCAACTTTCAAACTGATTCTAAGGAGACGAGATAGACCAAGATAACGTGGAGTCAGAAAAAGTCGTTTGCATTTATGAGACATTAGTGTGAGGCTGTTTTTCCACACTGGGACTTATCAGCTTTATATACTCACACTGTGTGTATACACACAGCTATGTGGGTAGTTAAAAGCCAAATCCATTCATTTGGAACTGAAAGTACTATAAACTGGCCACACCATTGTTTAACCTTACGGAAGTCCTTGTGTTAGATTAACATTAATCCCTTTTAAAAAGATCTACAATTATCAACGGCCCTGTTGTTGGCTTCACCATAGCTACCCGCACCATTAAGAAGGCATTTTCAAACATCCTCTTACTGAATTTTCACAGAAGGAAAAGAATATTTTCATATACTTTCAAAATATATTCCTTGTACTGGGATTGGTTGAATATTTAATCTGCCTATGTCTTTGACAAGTTATTTCACATGCGAAAAGCCAATAAAATTCTTATCATTCTGTGGTAGAATACTAGTTAAAGTCCCTCACTATAAATGAACTATTCCGCCCATTGTGTCTGCACTGATCCTATTATCTAGTGCCAACCTTCAAATGCCTTGCGCAGGAAAGGCAATGTCCAAGTGGTATTATCACTGGACCATTAATCAGAGACCCAGATAATATTCTGGGGGCCTGGTTTTGAATCCTGCTGCAGCAGATGGTGGAATTTGAACTTAATTTGTGAAAAGTCTGGAATTAAGAACCTATTGACCATGAATCTATTGTTAATTTTCAAGAAAAACCCATTTGGTTCACTAATGCCCATTAGGGCAGGAAACTGCCATCCAGTCTACATGTGACCCCAGGCCCACAACAATGTGGTTGAATCTTAGAGGTGGCTCAGTGGTTAGCACTGCTGCCTCAAAGCCCCCAGGACCCAGGTTCAATTCCAGCCTCAGGCAACTGTCTGTTTTGAGTTTACACGATCTTCTGTAGATCTGTGTGTATCAGGTTGTGTGAGGGGTATATATCTGTAAGGGTTTCTGTAGATCTGTGTGTATCAGGTTGTGTGAGGGGTATATATCTGTAAGGGTTTCTGTAGATCTGTGTGTATCAGGTTGTGTGAGGGGTATATATCTGTAAGGGTCTCTGAGGATCTGAACGTATCTGTTCTTTTTTGTGGATTGCCACCTTGCGATGGGGAAGAGGATGGAGCGTTCCGTTGATCCCAAGAATGATGTCATCAGGAGTTCTTCACCCCCCCTGTCCGGGCCACCGGGACAGTCAGCTTGGAGGGGAAGGGCTGGACAAAGCACAATCCAAAACAAGCCCTTGATGGTGATCCAGGTGGAAGGTACACGCCTGGTACCAGTGGCTGTGTCTTTGAATGGTAGCTTGCAGTATTCAGCAGTTCTCCAGTTGTCAAGGATTCTCTGCAACAGGAACTGGGTCAGCCTTTTGTCAACGGCTGTGAGTCTGCTGATGTGCAGCAGCATTCCCATGGCCAAACAATGCCCCACTCAAGGCATGTTGGCTTTAGCATTGCAAAGAGCTGTCAATCCTTAGCTCGTGACTAACTGTAGTCCATTACAATGGCAAACCACCAGGTTTGCACAATGTTTAAAGGAGATTGTGTCCCTGTAGTTCTCAGGTGGCAATGTCAGTCAGCAGTGATCATATTAAATGGTGGAGCAGGGTCCAGGGATTGAACTGTACTTTGTCCCTCTGTTCAACACCTGGTCACCTGGTTTTCACCTGAGTCCAAAGATGGCTGCTTAAAGAAGGCAAACTGTAGACCTGGCTTCAAGTCCCACCTGCTCCATATGTCAGGCCATAAAATAACTGAGCAAAGATAGGCCATTCAGCCCATCAAGTCTGCACAGTCTTCATGGATGATCCTCAACTCCACTTTCCTGACTTTTCCCCACTGACTCTCAGTTTTGTTAGTGATTAAAAACCTGTCTACCTCAGCCACAACAGCCCTTTGCTGTAAAGAATTCCTCAGATTCACACCCCTCTGAGAGAAGAATTGCCTTCTCATCTCTTTCTTAAATGCATGACCCCTTATTCTGAGATGATACGCCCCAGCCCTAGACTATCCCACAAGGAGAAACAACCTCTCCACATTTCTGAAGAAGGGTCTAGGCCCGAACATCAGCTTTCCTGCTCCTCTGATGCTGCTTGGCCTGCTGTGCTCATCCAGCTCTACATCTTGCGATCCCCACATCTATTCTGTTTGTACAATGTTTGAGAGTAGAGAAAGTCCCCTAAGAATTTTGTACATTTCAATGAGGCACCTCTCATTCTTCTATTTTCCAATAAATACAAGCACAATGTACCATCGAGGTTTGACACAGCGGCTCAATGGTTAGCATTGCTGCCTCACAGCGCCAGGGACCGGGGTTTGATCCCACCCTTGGGCGACTGTCTGTGTGAAGTTTGCACATTCTCCCCGTTTCTGTGTGGGTTTCCTTCCACAGCCCAAAGATATGCAGGCGAGGTGGATTGGCTGTAGTGTAGGGATGTGTAGATTAGGAGGGTAATGGGGGACAGGTCTGGTTGGGATGCTCCAAGGGTCGGTGTGGACTTGTTGGGCTGAAAGGCCTGTTACCGCACTATAGGGATTCTATGAACTTCACCTCATAAGACAGTCCCTCCATCCCTGGGATCAGACTAGTCAATCTTCTCTGGACTGCCTCCAGTCTATCTTTCCTTAGATAAATGGCCTAAAACTGTTCACATCATTCCAGGTGTTGTCTGACTAGTGTCTTGTATGGTTTTAGTAAAACTTCCCTACTTTTACACTCCATTCCTTTTGAAATAAAGGCCAACATTCCATTTGTCTTCGCTATTACCAGCTAAACCCGGATGTACATTCTTCGTGATTCATGAATGAGGACTCCCAAATCATTCTGCTGCAGCTTTCTGGAGTCTTTTTCCATTCAAATAATATGCAGCTCTTCTATTCTTCCTGCTCCATGCATAACTTCACATGTTCCCACATTATATACCACCTGCTAAGTTTTTTTTCCCACTCAGCCTGTTTACAACACTCTGCAGGCTTTGTGTGATCCTCACCACTTGCCTTCCCAATCTATTGTTGTGCCATCATGTACACTTTTTCCATCCAAGTCATTAATATGTATCGTAAATAACTGTGGCCCCAACACTGACCTATGTGTCATAGTATACCTGAAGAGGTTGTTTAAAATATCAATGTAAACTGTGGGTTGATTCCCTCACAGCTTAATGAAAGGGACTGCCCGAAGCTGTTCTGAAATTTGGCAGAAAGCTATTTGATTTTGAGTTTTGGTGCTAGTTCTGACTCTCTTTCCCTGCTGTTCTCTGACATCTCTGCCTGCTCACCATTCTCCTCTCCCTGCAGATAATCCACATGCAGAATGATTCCAAACGAGAACCACTCAAAAGGATCTTCTCAAAACAGCCTAAAGGCTCTGTACAGTTTCAATACATCAGTGTCTTTTAAAGAAAATACAAAGAACAGAGAGAATGATTATTAAACCTCTCAGCAGCCCCACCTTCACAATCCGGGACTCCCACCATGCAATCAACATGAACAATGGGGAGAGTTTTTATAACATTTTCCTTCCTTTACAGCAATTTGCCAAAAATCTACAGCAAATAGAGGGAGTTCAGAGATATGTTTGAATC
This sequence comes from Stegostoma tigrinum, assembly GCF_030684315.1. Lineage (NCBI taxonomy): Eukaryota > Metazoa > Chordata > Chondrichthyes > Orectolobiformes > Stegostomatidae > Stegostoma > Stegostoma tigrinum. The sequence continues at coordinate 2,700,377 of NC_081373.1, forward strand.
TTGACTGTTCTCTGAGAGGCCCTAGCAAGACACTACAATGAACAGTGAGGAGAAGGTGATTACCAACTTGATAGGCTAACCAGGGATAGGGGCTTAATGCTGACCCGGCCAGTGACAACAATACTGTGAGTTTCTAGCAAAGGTGACATTTATTCACATCTTCGCTTGATCCCCTGGAGGTAGTGATGGGCCAACTTCTTGATTGCTGTCGACATGGGAAAGCACTTACATGGCACTATTAGGTAGGCAGTAGCAGGATTGTTACACAGCAACAATGAAGTCAGGATTGTGTGTATGACCTGGGAAGGGATGCTGGACAGGATAGTATTCCTTTACATACTAAAGGAATGTACTTGTCATTGTACATTGTCATTGGAGTTGTCATTGGAGTTTGCAGCTTGGGAAGTTTTTATCGAAACTTAATAAAGCTGAGCAACTTGCTGCAGTTCATCCTGTGGATTGTAGACACAGTGGCCGTAGTGCACTGGTGATAGATATTTACATGAACCTATAAGGCGTGAACCATTTGCATGATGCTCCCCTGGATAATATCAAATTACTGGAGTGTTCTGTAGCTGCATCCACCCAGGTATTTGGGAGGTATTCCATCACACTCCTAACCTAGGACAGGAGGCTGGTGGAGAGGCTCAGAGAGACAGGAGGTTATTTACCTAGAGATAATGGGAACTGCAGATGCTGGAGATTCCAAGATAATAAAATGTGAGGCTGGATGAACACAGCAGGCCAAGCAGCATCTCAGGAGCACAAAAGCTGACGTTTCGGGCCCAGACCCTTCATCAGAGAGGGGGATGGGGGGAGGGAACTGGAATAAATAGGGAGAGAGGGGGAGGCGGACCGAAGATGGAGAGTAAAGAAGATAGGTGGAGAAGGTGTGGGTGGGGAGGTAGGGAGGGGATAGGTCAGTCCAGGGAAGACGGACAGGTCAAGGAGGTGGGATGAGGTTAGTAGGTAGCTGGGGGTGCGGCTTGGGGTGGGAGGAAGGGATGGGTGAGAGGAAGAACCGGTTAGGGAGGCAGAGACAGGTTGGACTGGTTTTGGGATGCAGTGGGTGGGGGGGAAGAGCTGGGCTGGTTGTGTGGTGCAGTGGGGGGAGGGGATGAACTGGGCTGGTTTAGGGATGCAGTGGGGGAAGGGGAGATTTTGAAACTGGTGAAGTCCACATTGATACCATATGGCTGCAGGGTTCCCAGGCGGAATATGAGTTGCTGTTCCTGCAACCTTCGGGTGGCATCATTGTGGCAGTGCAGGAGGCCCATGATGGACATGTCATCAAGAGAATGGGAGGGGGAGTGGAAATGGTTTGCGACTGGGAGGTGCAGGTTATTTACCTATTTCTGTCTAAATGATATGGAGAAAATTAGTTCAAAAGAGCAGCTTAAACTGAAATAAGTTGTCATGTGCATTGTTTAGCCTGAGGTAGTGGCCAGAGGAGGGATTGTAATCAGTAGCTAATGAATGGAGATTATCAAGGGAACAAGTCCTTCATCCCTCCAAGCCAGCACCAACACATTTTGCCTGTGGTTCTCCCAGTTTCTAACTGGACAAAGTATCTGCTGCTCCAGTGTTGGATGTCAGACAGTCTGCCTGAGAACATTGAGTTAAGGGAAGCCCTGATGAATTTGGGGGAGCGTGCCTTTAATGTACATGTGGAATCTGACCTGATGCTAATGAGATGTAACATAGAGACTGGAGTACTCCAGATGTAATGGTGCTAGAGCAGGAGGAGAAGCCATCGCTTTGTAATGACTGGACAGATTTGAATCATTTAAGGTGAGGGCAGGCCTAGCTTTGTTATACAACAGAAGTGAAATGAATGCAGGAGGATGGTATTGTTAATGGTGCCTAAGTCTGCGACATACTGCGAAGAATGAAGAAGGATTATGCATCACAATAACAGTTGTATAGAATGCCTTTAATTATGTTTGTTGCTGCTTGTGGCAAAAGTACAAACCAGATTGTACAGGTGTAAATATGGAATTATGGGAAGAAAGCTGACTGAACAGTGAAGAACTCTGGAGAGGTAATGGACATTTGAATGTGGGCACCAGAGAGGGCACTAGAAGGGAAGGATAGTCTTCGTGACATTGAGATCTATAAGCTCCTCACAATTATTGAACATGAGTGTGGTGGATTAAGGAGAGAGAGGTTTTTTTACCAGATTGCTCTTTATATTTATTTTTACATCTCCTCAAAATGTTCTCAACTTCAATTAAATTTTTTGTGTAACTATCTTGTCATAATCTTCCTGCTAAGTCTCATTTGAATTTCAGTTTCCTCATTCATTGGGAATGTTCAAGTCTTCAAGCATCATCTTCACATCTTTTGGGAATATGTCTAGTTGTATTTAAATTTTCTTCTGATATATTTCTCATTTTGTTCTATCTGTCAATTCCTCTTCCGCCTTTAACAGGGCTTGTTCCCCTTTTATCGCTTTGAAATCTACCTTTCTCAATCATGTAACTTCATACGAGGCTGCTTCTTCTCCTTTTCAAATTTGATGTTGAAACTAATTGTGTTATATTTTCTGTTTCCTAGATTGTCCTCCTACGCATATGTTACCTACTTCCCCTATTTCATTATTCAGAATTAGATCCAGCACCACTTCCTTCCTTATCGAACAAAAGCATACTGAAACTGAAAGCTGTGCTGAATGTAATGTCAAACCACATTTGGTTTCAGGCCAACCTTTTCCTTTGTAGCCAGTATACCTCCTACACTGGCTTCCCCTCTCTCGTCCAGATGGTCGCTAAGGGAGTACCTCATGGTTTTATCCTTGTCCTCCCCAATCTATATTTATACAGGTCTCCTTAGGAACATTATCAAGAGCGTTGAACTCTGCTTTGGAGTGTGTTACAAGCCTTACGATTTAATTCACTCTGGAAAACAGTGACAGGATTAGACAAAGTTTGGGAAATCATGCTGACAAATCTATTGGAATTTTTTAAGGATGTAACTAATAGGGTTCATCAGAGGAACCAGTGGATGTAGTTTACTTGGGCTTTCAAGTGTTTGATAAGGACCCAAATTAGAGGTTAACATGTAAAACTAAAGAACTGGCTGGCACGCAGGAAGCAAAGAGTAGGAATAAACAGAAGTAACAAGGTGTGGAGCTGGATGAACACAGCAGGCCAAGCAGCATCTCAGGAGCAGGAAAGCTGACGTTTCGGGCCTACATCTTTCATCAGAAACAGATCATTTTCTCAGTGGTAGCCAATGACTGGTGGGGTATCACAAGAAGCAGAGATTGGACCTCAGCAATTCACAATTTTTATTTATTACTTGGATGAGGAAACTAAATGTGATAGCCCCAAGTTTGCAGATGACACCAAACTGGGTGGGAGGGTGAACTGAGGGGATGCAGAGACACTTCACTGTGATTTAAACAAGTTGAGTGAGTAAGCAAATACAGGACAGATGAAGTTAAATGTGAATAAATATGAGGTCATCCACTTTGAGAGCAGAAACAGGAAAAACAGATTATTATATGAATGGCATTAGATGAGAAAGGGGAGGTGCAATAAGACCTGGGTTTCCTGCCACATCAGTCACTAAAAGTAAGCAAATAGGTGCAGCAGGTGGTGAAGAAGGCAAACGGTGTGTTGGTCTTCACAGTGAGAGGGTTCAAGGTCACAGGCAGCGGTGTCCTGCTGCATTTGTACAGGGCCTTGGTGAGACCACACCTGGAGTATTGCGTGCAGTTTTGGTCCCTTTATTGTTGGATGGATATTACAGAGGGAATACAGTGAAGGTTTACTAGATTTATTCTTGGGAATGGCTGGGCACATGAAGAGAGACTGTAGATTGGTTAAGACCATATTTGCTGGAGTTTAGTAGACTGAGGCGTATTTCATAGAAACCTATACAGTTCCAACATGACTAGATAGTGTAAATACAGGAAGGATGTTCCCGATGATCAGGGGCCACAATCCGAGGATACTGAGTAGGTCATTTGGGATGAGCTGAGGAGAAATGTCTTCACCCAGAGAGTGGTGAGCCTGTGGAATTCACTGCTACAGTGGCTGAGGCCAAAACACTGAATGTTTTCAAGGAGGAGTTAGATATTGTTCTTAAGACTAAAGGGATCAGAGGGTATAGGGAGAAAGAAGGAACAGGGGACTTGAATGTGTGGCCGAGGAACTGGTGCAGGAAGCAAGGGTTTACATTTTTGGGTCACTGGGGTATGTTTTGGGGTAAAGATAAGTTCTACAAGAGGGACGGGTTGCACCTTAACAGGTGGGGACCAGCTTTCCGGCAGCAGGTTTGCCACTGCAACACAGGTGCGTTTAAACTCAGTAATGAGAGGTCTTATTGCACCTCCCCTTTCTCATCTAACGCCATTCATATAATAATCTGCCTTTCCTGTTTCTGCTCTCAAAATTTAAGAATGAAGTTAAAGGGAAGGTGAGGATAAGAGAAGTTAAGAAAGACAGCATAATCAACGGAGCAGAAAACTGAAGAAGGGATCATACAGTATGGCCAAGTGAAATAGGGATTGATAGGAAAGGTGAGGGGAGAAACAAATTAAAAGTATTATATTTGAATGCACAAAGCGTAAGAAATAAAGTGGATGAGCTTGAGGCTCAGTTGGAAATTGGCAGGTACGATGTTGTGGGGATAACTGAGACTTGGCTTCAAGTGGTCAGGGCCTGGGAAATGAATATTCAAGGCTATACGTGCTATCGAAAGGACAGAATGACGGGCAGAGGGGGTGGGGTGGCCCTGTTCGTGAGGAATGATATTCAGTCCCTTGCGAGGGGGGACATAGAGTCAGGAAATGTAGAGTCAGTATGGATAGAGCTGAGAAATTCTAAGGGTAGAAAGACCCTAATGGGAGTTATCTACAGGCCCCCAAACAGTAGTCAGGATGCAGGGTGTAAGTTGAATCGAGAGTTGAAATTGGCCTGTCACAAAGGTATCACTACAGTTGTTATGGGAGATTTCAACATGCGGGTAGACTGGGAGAATCAGGATGGTACTGGACCCCAAGAAAGGGAGTTTGTGGAGTGCCTCCAAGATGGATTCTTAGAACAGCTTGTACTGGAGCCTACCAGGGAGGAGGCAATTCTGGATCTGGTGTTGTGCAACAAACCGGATTTGATCAGGGACCTCAAAGTAAAGGAGCGATTAGGAGGTAGTGAGCATAATATGATAAGTTTTAATCTGCAGTTTGAGAGGGAGAAGGGAGAATCGGAAGTGTCAGTATTGCAGTTGAATAAAGGGAACGATGGAGCTATGAGGGAGGAGCTGGCCAAAGTTCAATGGTACAATATCCTGGCAGGGATGGCAGTGGAACGACAATGGCAGGTATTTCTGGATGTAATGCAAAAGGTGCAGGATCAGTTCATTCCAAAGAGGAAGAAAGATCCTAAGGGGAGGCAGGGGCGGCCGTGGCTGATGAGGGAAGTTAAGGACTGTATAAAGATAAAAGAGAAGAAGTATAACATTGCAAAGATGAGTGGGAAGCCGGAGGACTGGGAAGCTTTAAAGAGCAACAGAAGATAACTAAAAAGGCAGTACAGGGAGAAAAAATGAGCTATGAAGGCAAACTGGCCAAAAATATAAAGGAGGATAGTAAAAGTTTTTTTAGGTAGTGAAAAGAAAAAAATTTGTTTAAGACTAAAATTGGGCCCTTGAAGTCAGAAACGGGTGAATTTATTATGGGGAAACAAGGAAATGGCAGATGAGTTGAATATGTACTTTGGATCTGTCTTCACTAGGGAAGACACAAGCAATCTCCCAGATGTAATAATGGCTGAAGGACCGAGGGTAATGGACAAACTGAAGGGAATTTATATTAGGCAGGAAATGGTGTTGGATAGACTGTTAGGCCTGAAGGCTGATAAGTCCCCGGGACCTGATGGTCTGCATCCCAGGGTACTTAAGGAGGTGGCTCTAGAAATCATGGACGCATTGGTAATCATTTCCCAATGTCCTATAGATTCAGGATCAGTTCCTGCGGATTGGAGGGTGGCTAATGTTGTCCCACTTTTCAAGAAAGGAGGGAGAGAGAAAACAGGAAATTACAGACCAGTTAGCCTGACGTCAGTGGTGGGAAAGATGCTGGATTCAATTATAAAAGATGAAATTACAACTCATTTGGATAGCAGTAACAGAATAGGTCCGAGTCAGCATGGATTTACGAAGGGGAAATCGTGCTTGACTGATCTTCTGGAATTTTTTGACGATGTAACTGTGAAGATGGATAAGGGAGAACCAGTGGATGTAGTGTACCTAGACTTTCAGAAAGCCTTTGATAAAGTCCCACATAGGAGATTAGTGAGCCAAATTAGGGCACATGGTATTGGGGGCAAAATACTGAGTTGGATTGAAAATTGGCTGGTTGACAGAAAGCAAAGAGTAGTGATAAACGGGTCCCTTTCGGAATGGCAGACAGTGACCAGTGGGGTACCACAAGGTTCGGTGCTGGGACCGCAGCTGTTTACAATATACATTAATGATATAGATGAAGGCATTAAAAGTAATTTCAGCAAATTTACTGATGACACGAAGTTGGGTGGCAGAGTGAAATGTGAGGAGGATGTTATGAGAATACAGGGTGACTTGGACAGGCTAGGTGAGTGGACGGATGCAAGGCAGATGCAGTTTAATGTGGACAAATGTGTGGTTCTCCCCTTTGATGGCAAGAACAGGAAGGCAGATTACTATCTCAATGGAGTCAAATTAGGTAAAGGGGAAGCACAACGAGATCTAGGTGTTCTTGTACATCAGTCAATGAAAGCAAGCATGCAGGTACAGCAGGCAGTGAAGAAAACTAATGGCATGCTGGCCTTCATAACAAGAGGAATTGAGTATAGGAGCAAAGAGGTCCATCTGCAGCTGTACAGGGCCCTGGTGAGACCGCACCTGGAGTATTGTGTGCAGTTTCGGTCTCCAAATTTGAGGAAGGACGTTCTGGCTATTGAGGGAGTCCAGCGTAGGTTCATGAGGTCAATTCCCGGAATGGCGGGACTATCATATGTTGAAAGATTGGAGCGACTGGGCTTGTATACTCTTGAGTTTAGAAAATTGAGAGGGGATCTGATTGAGACGTATAAGATTATTAAGGGATTGGACACTCTGGAGGCAGGAAGCATGTTTCCGCTGATGGGTGAGTCCAGAACCAGAGGACACAGTTTAAAAATAAGGGGTAGGCCATTTAGAACAGAGTTGAGGAGAAACTTCTTCACCCAGAGAGTGGTGGATATATGGAATGCTCTTCCCCAGAAGGCAGTGGAGGCCTAGTCTCTGGATAGTTTCAAGAAAGAGATGGATAGAGATCTTAAAGATAGTGGAATCAAGGGTTATGGGGATAAGGCAGGAACAGGATAATGACTGTGGATGATCAGCCATGATCATAATGAATGGTGGTGCTGGCTCAAAGGGCCGAATGGCCTACTCCTGCACCTATTGTCTATTGTCTATTGAGACTGAGTTGGATGATCAGCCACGATTGTATTGAATGGTGAAACAAGTTTGAAGGGCTGAATGCCTACTTCTGCTCCTAATTTCTGTTTTACCCCAAATCCATAACATTCCATGAACTGCTTGACTGCTCTTCCAAACAAAATCAAGTTGTGAAAAAGCCAAAGTTTTCTGAAGCTTAAGATCACAGAAACAGAGGAAAACGAACCTCAAAGAGCAGAAGATAACTGTCAGCTACTTTCTTGTGGTGTGACAATATTGTTTCTATTCTGCCAGCCCAAAATTGGAAGACTCTACGAGCACAACACACTCACTGATCGTGTTTGAGGTGAGCAAAGAATCCTCACTCAAAGCTGGTACAGGATGGCTTGGATTTGGGTTGTGGCGAGGAATATGTCTGGCTGTTGGGCCCTTTTGGTCAACACCATTCCCACCTCTCCTAACTTGCAGCTGCACTGCTTGGTCAGTTTATTTCATGCAAGAATCAAAGGGATGGCTTGTGGGTTGGGGATACCCAGAAAGCAACACATAAGCTGATAAAATGTTAATAATACATAAATGTCATTTTAGGGAAGTATTCAGAGAGAAGCAGATACTGCTGGAGGAAAAGCTACAGTGGCCAGAATCAGCGAGCTTTGCTGTTGTGCATTGTTAGAAACTTCTCCTCAGCTCGCTCCATCTTCCCGAGGAGATGTTCTATCCTGGAGAGAATTGAGTGAACGTCTTCTGAATTGTCAGGGTAAATGTCAGTTGTTAGAGCCTGAACCGTAATAATCGGCACTCAGACTGCCCTGCTGGAAGTTGCAAATAGGAAGAATTTACGAAGTGGATATTGGCATCAACAAGGGGCAGGACTTCGAGCAAACAGAGTCTATTCAGACAATGTTTCCTGATAAAAGCAGCATTGTTTTTCTGGACAGTGGAGTAAAGGTGGCTGGTTACTTGATACCAATTACATGAATAATCATTAGGGATAAAAACAAACCTCAAGAAATCTCGCATCACAGTTTCCAGCTGTGATTAGTGGGGAATATTAACCAGTAATCGCCATTCTGGCCAGAATTTGTGGTGTCACTAGAACCAGTTTTTATTTTAATTACTTTTGACCATGAAATGTTTAGAAATGGATGCTGCTTTATTTATTTCCTCCCTTGTACTGGTCATGAAATTTTCATGTCTGGTTTGCTCTTGCTTTTCCACTATGACACACAGACACACACAGTAACACACACACACAGTGACACACACACAGACACACACAGTAACACACACACACAAACACTCACACACACTCACACACAGTGACACACAGTAGCACAGACACACACAGTAGCACAGACACACACAGTGACACTCATGCACACAAATACTCACACAGACACACACAGTGACATACACAGACACACACGGTGACACACATGCACACAAACACTCACACAGACACACACAGTGACATACACAGACACACACGGTGACACACACACACACAAACACTCACACAGACACACACAGTGACATACACAGACACACAGGGTGACACACATGCACACAAACACTCACACAGACACACACAGTGACACACAGACACACAGTGACACACACAGACACACACAAATAGTGACACACACACCACAAACACGCACACAGACACACACAGTGACACACAGACACACACAAATAGTGACACACACAGACATAAACACACAACACACACACACACACACACACACACACACACACACACACACACACACACACAGACGCACACACTTCACTCCATTGCAATTGAATGGACATTAATCAAGAGGTTTGTTCCCAGGTTTACTCATGCGCTGATAATAAAATGTGAGGCTGGATGAACACAGCAGGCCAAGCAGCATCTCAGGAGCACAAAAGCTGACGTTTCGGGCCTGGACCCTTCATCAGAGAGGGGGATGGGGGGAGGGAACTGGAATCATGCGCTGTGCAGCTTGGACACACAGAGCCATGACTCACTGCTAAGGCTCCTGCGTCTGAGTAAGAAGGTGATGGCCTCATTCCCCACCCCCAGGGCCTATGTACCTCATTGAGGCTAAAACTTCAATGCATTCCTTTGGAAGCTCTGAAACGTCACCCTCAGATGAAAGCTTTAAGCCTCACATGTTGACGCAAAAGACACTGTTTTTAAGGAATAGAGTTGAGCCAGCAATATTCTCTGAACCATCACTACTAAAAAAAAAATCAAATATATTATCTGGTTATTGGTTAATTTTTGTTTGTGAAGCTCTGCTTACATACAGGTTAGCTCCCGCAACTACATCACAACAGTGTGTAAACTGCAAAAACTATTCCTCAGCTACAAAGTGCTTTCAGAGACCCTGAAGGCATCCAAAGTGCTACATAAATGCAAGAGTTTTCTTTCTTTTGACTGTAGCATTACACTGGGGGCTGCATTGACCTCCAAACTGAAATGAATGGATAATTGCCATTTACTTTATATATTTACCATTAAAAATTATCCAGTGACCTGCCAGAAGTGCCCACAACACCCCCAGCATCTATTAAAACATTCAGGAAAAGACTGGATGATGGCAATGAGATAAAAGATAACAAATGAATTACAATGGTGCCTGTGGCACAATTCTAGAAATGGAAAGATTAAAAGTTGGCAGAACTCCAGGTACAAGACAATTTGATATACAACAAGAAACAAGTGGCCAATTTTAGGAACCCATATCCTGCTCTCCAAAGAACCCTGAAAATATCCCACTAAAAACTGACTTGGCCCAATTTTCAAGCTTCCCCAGCAGCTGCCTAACATTTACATAGTTACATGATGATAATGGTGAGCTCAGCCAAAACCAGCCTGGACAAAGTTCTACCACTCAATTCCCAACCAAAGCTTAGTCACGAGATACTCACTCACCATCCTTTGGTGGAAACTGCAGCTTCTCTTAAGGATTATTAAGCATACCAGCAATGATACAAGCCCCAGTATCCTGAAAGCCAAGCACTGGCTTGTGATCCAGTCTTGTATCTGTGTCCTATCAATGACTGCAAACCAGGTGGATCTGAGGAGAAAGGGCAGGCACCACTGGCGAGCAGAAGGCAGGTTCATTTCAGCTAGATCCTCCTGAAATACTTCCAGCCCAACCCGGGCCCACTCTGGTCTGGAAGGACGTTTGGAATTGATGCATTTCAATAAGATGTTCAGCAGACAGAACAAACTGAACATCATTTGAAGCAGCATTTTTCAGTCGGCGAGAATTAGTTTAATCTCACGTCAAAAATCTGAATATGCAAAGCTTTCTCATTATTAGTCCAGGTAACAAACACGTGACATCATAACTGGGACCTCTTTTGTCAATCAGAGATAATGGGAACTGCAGATGCTGGAGAATCCGAGATAACAAAGTGTGAAGCTGGATGAACACAGCAGGCCAAGCAGCATCTCAGGAGCACAACAGCTGACGTTTTGGGCCTAGACCCTTCATCGGAAAGGTGAATGATGAAGAGTCTAGGCCCGAAACATCAGCTTTTGTGCTCCTGAGATGCTGCTTGGCCTGCTGTGTTCATCCAGCTACACATTTTGTTATCCTCTTTTGTCAATCTCTTTGTTACACAGTAGGTCAGTGTTAGGTCCAAATCGTAGTCGGTTCAAAATCCTTTGTTAAAAATTGGGACAATATTCTGAGCATGCCCATCACCGTTTGTGCTGATGTTTTATTTTGCTGGGGTTTTTCTTTATCTTTCAATGAAATAGGAGTAAGATTAGAATTTGGGCTGGCAAGTGGCAAGTAACATTCGCGCCACACAAATGCCAGGCTATGACTATCTCCAATAAGAGTCAATCTAATCACCACCCCTTCTCATTCAATGGTATTACCATCATTGAACGCCCACTATCAATGTCCTGGGATTTATCATTGACCAGAAGCTCAATCGCGTAAACACAGTTGTTACAAGAGCAGGTCAGAAGCTGGGAATACTGCAGTGAGTAACTCACCTCCTGACTCCTCAAAGCCTGCCCACCATCTACCAGGTACACCATCTACTCCGCACTTGCATGGATAGCTCCAACAAAACTCAAGACAACATCCAGGATAAAGCAGCCCATTTGGTTGGCACCACATCCACAAACATCCACTTCTTCCACCACCGACACTCAGTGTGCACAATCTGCAAGATGCATTGCAGAAATTCATCAAAGATTCTTAGACTGTACCCTCCAAACCCATGACCATTTCCATCTAGAAGTCAAGAACAGAGGATACATAAGAACACCACCCCCAGAAAGCTCCCCTCCAAGCCACTCACCATCCTGACTTGGAAATATATCACTGTGGCTCGATGAAAATCCTGGAATTCCCTCCCTAATGGCATTGGGGGTCAACCAACAGTAGGTGGGCTTCAGCAGTTCAATAAGGCAGCTCACCACCACCTTCTCAAGGAGCAATTAGGAACGGACAATAAATGTTGGCCAGGCAGCAATGCCCACATCCCACAAGAATGAATTTAAGCAAAGACACTTACAAAAGAGTGAATCGGATGTAAGTGAAATGGCCTGAGTGCTATTTCTCTGCGTGGGGTTGTCTCAGGCACAGGCACATAATGTGAGACGCCACAGGAAGTACACAAACTAGACAAGCAGTCCATGACTGACTAATGGCTTAAGATGGGCTTATTGTGTGCTATGAGGAGACACAGAGTACATCTACTGCGTGGCATAGTGCCCTGCCATACTGGCACAACAAGTTAACATTTGACCCATCATGTCCCTGTTCATTCCCTACAGAACAATTCAGACAATCCTGTGGCTGTGAGAGATAGTACGAACTGCATATGCTAGAAAATCCAAGATAACAAGGTGTAGGGCTGGATGAACACAGCAGGCCAAGCAGCATCAGAGGAGCAGGAAAGCTGACGTTTTGGGCCCAGACTCTTCATCAGAAATGGGGGAGGGGGAGAGGGTGCTGAAATAAATAGGGAGAGAGGGGGAGGCGGATCGAAGATGGATAGAGGAGAAGATAGGTGGAGAGGACAAAGCCAAGATAAAGCTGGGCTCGTCCCCGCCTCCCTAACCTGTTCTTCCTCTCACCTATCCCCTCCTCCCACCTCAATATTTCGGTCACAAGCAGAACATTTCCAGTTTTGTCCAATTGAAATTTGCCGCTGCGTTCCCCCATCCCTGGAACCCATTCTGGTCAATCTCTTTGACATTGACTCAAAGACCCTCGTGTCCCACCTATAATGGAGGCTCCAGAAACATGTGGTGACCATGAGGGTGGCACCAAGCAGTGGCGTTTGAGCAAGTGCCAAGAATTCTTGATGACGAAAAACTCCAAGGAGTGCAGTACTGCTGTCTGTCCAAGATGGGGAGGAAACTGTGTAAGTTCATTGATCTAACTGGTTATTATCAGTGGTTTTTGCAAACTATGAACAGTCAACGGCACCAGTTCATATTTTGCGGAGGTAATCAAAGAATCCTGAAGCAGCATTTAGAAGGTGATGGATAAGACATGATGCCTCAGAGCATCACAGACAGTTGCACTCTGGCACATCAAGCTCTTGTAGCCTCAAGCAGAAGTTTGTCCAATCACTAGTCTGTGACTACCCAAATTTCCATCTCCCTTTCATACTGGAAACAGACGCAGGTCCCTTAAATCTGTTAACAGCCCTGCTTTGAGGCTAAGGGGAGAAAAAGAATGATTATTGCTTATATCAGTCAGAGCCTCAAAGATGAGTGAGAGGATCATGGACAATTTCCTGAACATGAAATTCAAATTGCTAGCTTTGAAGTGAGCTCTTTTTGAGAATTCTAAGACATTCTGATTAGTGTCTTACTCATTTAAAGCATTTCTAGATAACAAGCCACACAGCTATTTTCAAACACGTGCCAACCTGGCGCAATAGAGATCCCACAGGCCACTGAACCAGTGTAGTTTCGATTCCAGCTCCACGACAGTTTATGCAAATACAATGGAAATAGTGGCGCTCTTGCCTGTCTTCTGTGGGCAGCTTCCAACCTGTCAGGCTAGAGTGTGCTATGTCTAAGATTTGGACTAGGATTTGAATGAAGCGTCTTGGTTGCATTTACAAGCAAGATTCAAACCAGATCCAGATAGGGCCAGCCATTTGTGGTTTCACCTTTGCCATGTATTTTAATAATGGAGCCCAGCAGACATCAACAGACTGTGCCATTCCTGGAAGGCCGAACGCACATCAAAACCAGCAGTGAATGGAGGAAGTCTGATCAGGGATGGATACTGTTGAGGGGCTGGAAGTGGCCTGGGAAGGTGGCTCAGAGATGATTAATGTCTAAATTGACAGAAATACTTCAGCCAAAGCAGGAAAACACATATCCCAGCACAGGACTGCCAGCCACAAAGTAACCTCTAGAGATCACTGCAACGGATTTTACGAATCTGACACCAGTAGCCATGCGACTCAGCATGTTCTCATACTCGCAGAAGTCTTCATAAATTCATACAGACCATTCTATTCTGTGACCAAAAGACATTCATTGTAGACAGAGTGGTAGTATGAGATTACCCTGTTTCTTTCAGTTTTCCAGATTGGATTCACAGTGATCTGGGATGAAACTTCAACAGCAAGATCCTACTGGAGTTTTACAAAATCCATGGCATTGCCAAGAGCTACACCACCTCTTCGTCCAGAGGGTAATGGACAATTCAAATGATTAAATCGTATTCTGCACAGATGTCTGCGTATTTTGCTGCCTGAGAGGAAACAAAAGTGAGCCGATTATCTTCTGGAAATGCTTAAGCATAAGATAGCACCTCACTCTCATCCATGGGCTATTCTCTGGATGAAACCCTGTCTTTCCTGTGGACCAAATCTTTGGAGTCACCAAACTTTCTGATTAGATGATCATGTCAATGTGTTGGCACCCAAGCATTACAAAAGGGCTGAGCAAGGTGTTTGAGAATGACAGACAGAAGTAATGAGAAGCAAAACAATGAACGAATACAATGGCTGTTACAGAAATGACTGTTATGAGGGGGCATAATTTTAATGTGATTGGAGGAAGGTGTAGGGGAGATGCCAGAGGGAGGTTCTTCACACAGAGAGTGGTGGGTGTGTGGAATGCGCTGCCGGCAGTGGTCGTGGAGTCAGATAGTTTTAAGCGACTCTTGGATAGGCACATGGAGGATAGTAAAATGTAGGATATGCAGGGTAGATTAACCTTAATAGGATAATAGGTCGGCACAACATTGTGGGCCAAAGAGCCTGCACTGTGCTGTACTGTTCTATGTTCTGTGTCCTAATGCTGACAAGATTGACTGTCTAATTAACTTAAGAGCATTCCTCCAAAATCAAAATCTCAGGGTCAGAATAAGATGCAGGTTGTCGCAAACCCTGAACTTACAGCCATCAAGTGGCTGGACACGGAGGGGGCAACACCTATTCCACTGAACTAAAAGCTGGAGAGCTGCCTCAGCAAGCAGCCCAGAGGGGAATTGCTTGAAGTCAGAGGTTTAGCTTAATGAGGAGGAGACAAGCAGCTCACTCAGCAATTTTGTGGAACATGAAGTGCTGCTGCTTGATGGGTCAAGTAAAGTGAGGTCGTATGCATGACCTGGATGTTGTGGCAGGGGGCCTGCAGCTCTCCTCAAAAATGGTGCAGGGGTGACCTGCCGAGATGCAAAAACCGAAGCAGCAAATGCTGCTGAGCATACGGTCCTTGGAAAGCTGACCTCCCAGGCTCCAGTGTGTGTGACTGGCCAAACAGCCTGAATCTCAGGGAATGTACCAGTTCAGATAAGAGATTGAGAAAGTCCCCTTGAGGAAATGCTGGGTATCATCCTGATACATTACTGCTTTGAGCAAACAGAAAAGGCGCGAACTTTGCCACTGGCACAGGCTTGAAGATTCAAGCCAGAGATGCTCAGCAAGGCAGCTCAAACAGTTGGTACTGAGACTTTCAGCAGCAAAAGGCAACAGTGAGGGAGGTCAGCAAGCAGGACAGTCACATGGATTCTCTCTCTGGAGGACAGGCTGACTTTGGGGAAGGGGGTCACATGGGGAGGCAAAGAATTTTATCAGACAGATGTAAACCACAGACATCATTCTATGTAAACAATAGGTCTTCCCGATTTCACGTCATTCCTTTCACGCTTCAAGTGACCTGAAGGCAGTGGAATAAAGAAGGCCTACTTCATGATCTTCTGGTTTTCCATGCTCAAATCTCATCTTACATTTCTGAAATGTAGTGACCACTACTGGGCAAAATAATTAGTTGTGGCCTGTTGGAGCTTTATAAATGAGAAGCATGATGTCCCTCCTTTGGCGTTCAATCCCTCTATTAATGATCTGACTTTTACTTTGCTGTTCACTCTCCTTCCACCTTCACAGACCCATGTACCTCATCACCTGACCCCCCCCAATCAACCCCACCTACACCCATCACACCCCCAAACACTCCCATCGCCCCCTACAACTCTCCATAACCCCCATAACACCTCAATCACCCCCCACCCACCCACAACCTCCATCACCCCCAATCACTCCCAATCAACCACCACAACCAGCCAACACCCTTACCACATCCCCATCAAGCCACACCACCCCATCAGCACCCTCCGACAACCCCCCTAACAGCCTCCATCACCCCGCACTACACCCCACCACCACACACTGCCCGTGTGTCACTCTATCTGCTTCTGAACATATTCTGAAATTGTGCGTTTTGTGTTACCACCTCCAGCTGGAGGCATCCTGGGGACGTTACAAAAAGCGCTGAGGAGGAAGTGGACAAATTTCTTCACTGGCCCAATTTCTTACTTTCCCTGTCAGATCAGCATCTCCCTCGACCATTCTCCCTGATTCTGATTTTTCCCCTTATGTTGCTGTTCGTTTTCTCCTTTCTCTCTCTGGCAAAAACTACCTCACATCGTTTTACACATTGTGTTCAACATCCTGAGGTTAGAAGGAAACCAATAAAGCAAGCCATACGCTGCGCTGAGTTTAAAGCACAGCGAACTCAGCAGCAATTACATCCGATTGGATACAAAACTTTACAACACCTTCAATTCCTGATAAAAGTCATCTAACAGGCACCTTTACTTGACAATGATCTCAATGTAGATACACCAAGCTCTGAGATGGGAAGATGGAGTTGGGGGCTCTTGTGGTGCAGTGGTCATGTCCCTGCCTCTGGTCTAGGAAGCCCAGATTCAAATCCCAGCTATTGCAGTGTTGTGGACTAACATGCCTGATCAGGTGGATTAGGAAATGTCCACAGAAAGGTCTGCCTTGCCTCAGATTATTGCACTTGATCTGAGCTGCGTTTGAAATATCAATATTTAACTGTTTTAATTTTCTGCCAATTCATAAACTATAAACGACCAGAGTTGCATGTTGCTCTCAGACACCATTTTCAGAATTTGCAAGTATTTAGTGCATTATCTGAGTATGAAGTACGACAGAGTTTCAGATCTGACAGGTTTGACAGCTGGGCCTGGATCTGTCTCTGCTGGTCAGCTGACTCTCTGACACTGTGCCACCCTGAATCCTGGTCACATTTACTGACCGGAGTCTTCCTAAACACCAAACACCATTTTCGTAATGAGTTTCTTTCCTGAGAGTGTGAGGAAGCTGGGCGGATTTTGGAACTCCCTGTCTGTAAGACGGAAACCCACAGAGCATTGTAGAAATATCTAGACATGCACTTGTGATGCTAAGGCATAAAAGCCTGAGAGCCAGGTGCTAGAAAATGAGATTAGAATAGTTAGGTGGGTTATTTTTGATCAGCACAGACTCAATGGATCAAAGGATCGTTTTCAGTGCTGTAGGCCTTGATCACTCTATGACAATGCCATCAATTCCACTTTAAGTTTATATCATCATTTAGTAAACTCCTGAGCAGTGCACAAAGTTGGACATCCTAAATGCCATTATTGCTGTATAGCTTCTCCTTATCACATCTGCCAAAACACCTCATCTCACATTTCTCTGTCCTAAATTACATCTACAATGATCCTCCTCATTTTGTCAACTTTGTTACGTCCTGCTGCAGTCAGTTGGTATCATCTTCACTATTTGCCAAACCTTCAAGTTCTATGTCATCAATAATTTTTAAACATTTTCTCTGTATTCCAATGGGCAAACCACAATGAAACAGAGAGATGCTGATAAAAGCAGTAATCCCAGCACTTGGCCAACACTGTCCACCATGCTCCAGTAGGAAAACTACTGTTTGCTCCTGACATGCTGCTTGGCCTGCTGTGTTCATCCAGCTCCACACTTTGTTCATTATTACTCACTGTTCTCTGCTGTTTAGATTTTTTTTGCAGAGCAGCCACTGAGCTTCCTATTGCATGAGCCTCAATTTTGTGAGGCCACTGTGTGTAATTATCGGCGAATAATTTCTGACCTTATGATGGCGTGAAGGTCATTGATGAAGCAGCTGAAGATGTTTGGGCCTAGGATACTTCTCTAAGGAACTCTTCCAGAGATGTTCTAGAGCTGAGATGATTGACCTCCAACAACCACAACCATCTTCCCATGTGTCTGCTCTGACTCCAGTTAATATCCTTAATTAGCTCATGCCCAAGAGCTCACTATTTGCATTCCTGTTAACATACCTACTTTCCCATCACTTGTGTCAGCATATTTTGTCCATATTTTAAAGAGATGCTTTCATTTTGACCAAGCAATGTGATGAGAAAGATCACTTGGCAATCATTTTTTAACAACAATGGCACAGACAAATGTGTTGAACCTGGTTTCATCCCCATGGGAAGGAGAGATGGTTTCTAACCTTCGTCCTCAATATTTAATCCTAGTGCTTGTGTCAAAGAGAAAACAGGCTTTGGAATGAATCTAAAACAATCAGCTTTGATAGGAGAGTTGCTCAGTGTGAACCTCCAGCACTCTCATAGTTTGAAGTTGATGCTGCCTTGTATCTTTTGTATGTTGAGCAGTTGCGTACAGCACTCATTTGGGGAAATCCTAGAGTAGGGAAATCTTACATTTTCCCTGCCATTAAAATTGCATCAGAAAGTAGCTCCAACTGATGTTTAATACCTGTGCTTTGTTCAGGCGAAGTAAAAAGTGTCACTACATGCATAAGAAATACCCTGCCACTTATGACTAATCAGTTTCAAAATGATTGGGACAAAGTTAGCAGAAAAACTTAATGAGTGAATTAAAGTTCCTCTTGTAATGTAGAATTGATGCTATTTAGAATAACAGACAAGGGAAAGTCAGATCAAAATCGGAAAAAGGCTTTTTTTACACAAGAAATTATAATTCTCTTATCAGGATGTGTCTTGGAAGAGGTGGTGTCCTTGGTAGGGTCTTGAGAGATTAATATTAGAGTTGAAGCTGTTGAAAATTATCTTTTTATTTAACAATCTGCGAACGATTTACTCTGTTAAACTTAGCACAAGGCACTACATAGGATCAACTCTCTGCAGAGTCTGCCAATCTGTGTTTCCTTGCATCATTACTGAGGTAGGCTGGCTATTTACTTACTTAAGAATTAACCATTTGTTCTACATCATCCTCAAGTCTCTGACTCTCTTTCTAATTTATTTTATTCTACATCTCCAACTGCTGCCCACACACCCCCACACCCCAGAACGAATCCTCTGGGCAGTACATTCTGGGCTCGCCTGAGGCTTTTTGAAGGGTGGGCAGGGGGATGTAATGGGGTGTGAGGCAAGATAAAAATCTTTATTTCCTAATGGCAGGTTAAACTTCAGCCTCGTAGATTCTCAGAACCTGTCAGGTGGTCAGACTGGCACATCCCGAGGCCCAGGACTACGTGCTGAGGGACACACTAAAGCTTGGGGCGGCTGCTGCCAAGGTGCATCGGGGAAAGACCACTGTCTGAGGTCAGCCTGCTGCAGTTAAATGGGGCTCTGTTCAGTTATCGGACCCTACCGGTACCTCAAACACATGTAAATATAGTCTGGTTCAAGTAAAAGATGCCTTTGGGTTGTTTAGATAGAGTCAAACTGCAATGTTTGTTTGTTTATTTGCTGTGCTACAGAACTGAACTGCACTTGCGATGATATATAAATAATAAAGTTTTTTATGAATTAAGTATATTTTTGAAACAAAAATAAGTTCCCCAAGTTTCATAGTTAGAAACTTCTTCTGCGTTATTAGAACTGAAATAACTCCACAGAGGCTGAGAACACCGGTTACCCTTTACTGACACAGTCTGTGACTATAGGTCGTGCCTCATACAGAGTCAGGCACCAGAGTGCCAGAGTCTCTGATACTTACCTTCCTTATGTCAGCCAGGGCTCCATGATTGGCCCAGATTAAAAGCCCTGATCAGGAAACTCATTCTACAAGGTCCAGCTGATTGGCCTTGTTACAGTCACTGCAAGAAAGTCATGAATACTCATTCATGTGGATCTATGGTCATAGATGCAATCTGGTCAGCCATAAATGTGAGTCACATGTCTTTACAAACCAGGCCAAACAAACCGTACACCTGGAAAGGGGACATTTCTTCCTCAAGGCCTGGTCACCGTAAGCTGTAGGCAATTCGTCCCATCAAGTCTGTTCCACCATTCATTGAGATCATGGCAGATCTGATAGTGACTCAGTGCAACACTCTCTCGAACCACAGTAGATGTCAGCCTGTTTCTATTTTCATTCTGCACAGGCTTCTGGAGTGGGACTTGAACCCACAACTTTCTGACTCAGGCTGACTCAGTCATACCGGGTCTGCTGTGAAACATTGGTGCCATCAGGTCTAACATGGCAAGTAGCATTGAAATGTGCTTGTGGAGGGAAGGTGTGGGCTTGCCTCATGCTCTAAAATCCAAGGATAGAATTCCATCCGGGGGCATTAGAACTATCAACACAACCCAGGGGAAACCAGCCAAACCATCAGAGGATTTTAGACCTCAGTAATATCGAGTGTAAACCAGGTTTCCATCTTTATTAGATATAATTCCACCCACAAAACTGGTTACCTTCCCAATTGAAATGCGCATGAAAAGAGACTCAATAACAAACTTGCTATCACAAATGTACAAACATTAGCGAGTGGGCTTTAACAAGATTTACACATTTATAAATGTATCATTTACAAAGAGACTGAGCATTTCATGCAAATGAAATGAATGAATAATTTAGGATTGTCTTTAACTCGTTTAAAGTAAATAAAAGCCACTCTCCAATGAAAGAATGGGCAATCTATAAAGAATGCTTAAATCAAAGCAGAAAGTGCTGAATGGTAAAGAGTTCTGAAGGATCACTAGACCTGAAATGTTAACTCTGTTTTTGCCTCTGTCTCTCCACAGATGCTGCCAGACCTGCTGAGTTTCTCCAGCATTCTCTGTTTGTTTCAGACTTCCAGCATTTGTTTTTATTTAAAATGTTAATTTTCCATTATAGACACAGTTTTGGCCATTTTAATAATGCTACAATCATCATAATTTAATTCCAAGGGACATATAGCAACTATATAGACACATAGAAACACCATCAAACCCGCAGACAAGGGAGGCGCAGTGGTACATCACCGAGGCCAGACGCCAACTCTCCGACACCTCCTCCTACCGCCCCCTTGATCATGACCCCACCCACGAGCACCAAACCATCATCTCCCATACCATCCATAACCTCATCACCTCAGGGGACCTCCCACCTACAGCGTCCAACCTTATTGTTCCCCAAACCCACACGGCCTGCTTCTACCTCCTTCCCAAAATCCACAAACCTGCCTGCCCTGGTCGACCCATTGTCTCAGCCTGTTCCTGCCCCACCGAATTCATCTCCACCTATCTGGACTCCATTTTCTCCCCTTTCATCCAGGAACTGCCTACCTACGTCCGTGACCACCCACGCCCTCCACCTCCTCCAGAACTGCCGATTCCCTGGCCCCCAACACCTCATTTTCACCAAGGACGTCCAGTCCCTCCACACCTGTATTCCTCATGCAGATGGCCTCAAGGCCCTTCGCTTCCTGTCCTGCAGGCTCGACCAGTCCCCCTCCACTGACACCCTCATCCGCCTAGCTGAACTTGTCCTCACCCTCAACAACTTCTCTTTTGATTCCTCCCACTTCCTACAGACAAAGGGGGTGGTCATGGGTACCTGCATGGGCCCAAGCTGTGCCTGCCTCTTTGTAGGTTATGTGGAACAGTCCCTCTTCCGCACCTACACAGGCCCCAAACCCCACCACTTCCTCCGTTACATTGATGACTGTATCGGCGCCGCCTCTTGCTACCCAGAGGAGCTCGAACAGTTCATCCACTTCACCAACAACTTCCACACCAACCTCAAGTTCACCTGGGCCATCTCCAACACATCCCTCACCTTCCTGGACCTCTCAGTCTCCATCTCAGGTAACCAGCTAGAAACCAATGTCCATTTCAAGCCCACCGACCCCCACAGCATCTGCTCCCACGATGAGGCATTCCACTCCCGCACATCCCAGATGTCCCAGTTCTTCAAGGACAGCAACTTTACCCCCGCAGTGGTTGAGAACGCCCTTGATTGCGTCTCCCGCATTTCCCTCAACACATCCCTCATGCCCCGCCCCCGCCACAACCGCCCCAAGAGGATCCCCCTCGTTCTCACACACCACCCCACCAAACTCCGGATGCAACGCATCATCCTCCAACACTTTTGCCGTCTACAATCCGATCCCACCACCCAAGACATTTTTCCATCCCCACCCTTGTCTGCCTTCCGGAGAGACCACTCTCTCCGTGACTCCCGTGTCCGCTCCATACTCCCCTCCAACCCCACCACACCTGGCACCTTCCCCTGCAACCGCAGGAAGTGCTACGCTTGCCCCCACACCTCCTCCCTCACCCCCATCCCAGGCCCCAAGATGACTTTCCACATCAAGCAGATGTTCACCTGCACATCTGCCAATGTGGTATACTGCATCTGTTGTACTCGGTGTGGCTTCCTCTACATTGGGGAAACCAAGCGGAGACTTGGGGACCGCTTTGCAGAACACCTCCACTCAGTTTGCAATAAACAACTGCACCTCCCAGTCGCAAACCATTTTAACTCCCCCTCCCATTCTTTAGACGACATGTCCATCATGGGCCTCCTGCAGTGCCACAATGATGCCACCCGAAGGTTGCAGGAACAGCAACTCATATTCCGCTTGGGAACCCTGCAACCCAATGGTATCAATGTGGACTTCACAAGCTTCAAAATCTCCCCTTCCCTCACCGCATCCCAAAACCAGCCCAGTTCGTCCCCTCCCCCCACTGCACCACACAACCAACCTAGCTTGTCCCCTCCCCCCACTGCATCCCAAAACCAGCCCAGCATGTCCCTGCCTTCCTACCCCGTTCTTCCTCTCACCCATCCCTTCCTCCCACCTCAAGCCACACCTCCATCTCCTACCTATTAACCTCATCTCACCTCCTTGACCTGTCCGTCTTCTTTGGACTGACCTATCCCCTCCCTACCTCCCCACCTATACTCTCCTCTCCACCTATCTTCTTTTCTCTCCATCTTCGATCCGCCTCCCCCTCTCTCCCTATCTATTCCAGAACACTCACCCCATCCCCCTCTCTGATGAAGGGTCTAGGCCCGAAACGTCAGCTTCTGTGCTCCTGAGATGCTGCTTGGCCTGCTGTGTTCATCCAGCCTCACAATTTGTTATCTTGGATTCTCCAGCATCTGCCGTCCCCATTATCCCTGACATATAGAAACTGTTGCTTTTCTGTTTTTTTTATTCATTCTTGGGATGTGGGTATTACTGGCTGGGTCAGCATTTATTCCACATATTACCCGTAGAACTGAATGCCTGACAAGGGGCTAGGCCCATTTCTGAGGCTCTGCACTCACATGTAGGCCAGACCAGGTAAGGATAGAAGCTTAGGTAACAATGTGTGGAGCTGGATGAGCATGCAGGCCAAGCAGCATCTCAGGGGCGCAAAACCTGACGTAAGGGTCTAGGCTCGAAACGTCAGCTTTTGTGTTCCTGAGATGCTGCTTGGCCTGCTGCGTTCATCCAGCTTCACACTTTGTTACCTCGGATTCTGCAGCATCTGCAGTTCCCATTACCTCTGAATCAAGGATAGAAGCTTTCTTCTCTAAAGAACATTAGTAAACTAGATGGATTTTCCAATAATTGGCAATGGATTCATGATCATCATTTGACTCTTTATTCCAAATTTTTATTGAATTCAATCTTCACCATCTGCGGTGGTGGGATTTGAGCTCAGTTTGCCAAAAATATTCCACTAGGCCATGATCAACCCACAGCCTGAGATTGGGGCTGCTGTTCCTGTCCAGGTATCAGGAAGTTTCTGTCTGGGCGATGTCATATAAGGTTGTTAAAGGAGTTACATGAACATACCTAATCATAGACAAAACCAAACAATGCATTACTATGGAACAGGAATTCTCAATCTGGGCTCCACAGCCCCATGTGGGTCCATGAGACAAGTACAAAGAGGGTGCATCATAAGTAACTTCCAGATAAAGATAAAATAACCAAGGTAAATAGCCGTGTAATGGTGAGCTTGAACTGAGCAAAGTGGTGTGTCCGGCCCAGATTCTGATTTCTGTGTGCCCTCTCCAGTTGGACTGTGCAGTGATAGCAGCAGCTGCTAAGGAGAAAGCCAGTGGTCATTGATTGCTGAACACAGAACTTTGGAAGGGTCTAGGCCTGAAACATCAGCTTTTGTGCTCCTAAGATGCTGCTCGGGCCGATGTGTTCATCCAGCTCCACGCTTTGTTATCTCAGATTCTCCAGCATCTGCAGTTCCCATTATCTCTTTGGATTTGTTCTGCCTGCCTGCAACTCTCCTCTCCCCAGGCACAACTGTTTACTTTAACCATCCCCGACTTGGAGAGAGTGTGGATCTGTAATTTCAACAGCATCAGGACAATAGCAGCAGCATTTACATGCTGAGAGGGAGTGGACATAGAGTCAGAATTTCTCTCTTGGAACCAATGTTATGTTTTGGTGCAGGGAGGGCTGTAGGATTTTTATATAACACGGGGCAGGGAGGCTCTGAAGTACAAATCCCACTTGTTGAAGCTTCCATATTAAAATCTATGTCTCGAGATCTCTTTTCTCTGTTGCATCTCCTTCCTGCACATTAACATTTTGACATTTTAATATCTTTCCAACTATTTTATTTCACACCAACTCACTGAACTTGATGTCAGACTTTAGCAAGAATTTCCAGGCTCTGTATTGTGGTTCCACAGTGAGTGAGCTGGTGTTTCGCTTAACATGTGCTTGTATTATCGAGAAATGTTCTTTTCCTTATTCGCTTGTGAGATGTGGGTGTCACTGGCTGAGCCCAGCATTTATTGCCTGTCCCTAGCTGCCCTTGAGAAGATGGTAGTGAGCTGCCTTCTTGAGCTGCTACAGTTCACATGCCATGGGTTGACCCATAATGCTATTAAGGGGCGAATTCCAGGATTTTGACCCAGTGGCAGTGAAGGAACGGTAATAGTCAGGATGGTGAATAGCTTAGCGCGCAACTTGCAGGTGATGGTGTTCCAATGGTGCTGCCCTGGTCCTTCTGGATGGAAGTGGTCATGGGTTTGGAAGGTGCTGTCTTAGAATCTTCGATGAAATTCTGCAGTACATCTTATAGATAGTACACACTGCTGCTACTGAGCATCGGTGGTGGAGGGAGTGGATGCTTGTGGATGTGGTGCCAATCAAGCGAGCTGCTTTGTCCTGGATGGTGTCAAGCTTCTTATGTGTTGTTGGGGCTGCACCCATCCAGGCAAGTGGGGAGTATCCCATCACACTCCTGACTTGTGTCTTGTAGATGGTGGGCAGGCTTTGAGGAGTCAGGAGGTGACTTACTCGTGCACAATATTCCTAGCCTTTGACCTGCCCTTATAGCCACTGTATTTATATGGTGAGTCCAGTCAAGTTTAAAATCAATGGTGTCTCCCAGCATATTGATAGTGGGGGATCCAGTGATGGTAACACCAGTGAATGTCGAGAGGTAGTGTTATATTGTCTCTTTTGGTGAAAGTCATTGCCTGACATTTGTGTGGTGTGAATGTTACTTGCCACTTGTTAGCCCAAGCCTGGATATTATCTAGATATTGCAGGATTTGAACATGGACTGCTTCAGTATCTTGATGTCAAGGGCTGACACTCTCCCCTCCCCTCTGGAATTCAGCTCTTCTGTCCATGTTTGAACCGAGACTGTAATGAGATCAGGAGCTGAGTGGCCCTGGCGGAACCCAAACTGGGTGTCACTGAGCAGGTTATTGCTGAGCAGGTGCTGTGTGATAGCAATGTTACTGACACCTTCCATCACTTTACTGTTGGTCGAGAGGAGGCTGATGGAGTGGTAATTGGCAGGGTTGGATTTGTCCTGCTGTGTGTACAGGGCACACTTGGGCAATTTTCCATATTGCGGAGTAGGTACCAGTGTTGTAACTGGACTGGAACAGCTTGGCGAGGGGAGCAGCAAGTTCTGGAGCACAAGTCTTCAGTTGCTGGAATGTTGTCAGGGCCCATTGCCTTTTCAGTGTCCAGCATCTCCAACTGTTTCTTGATATCACATGGACTGAATCAATTTAGCTGAAGCCTGGTAGCTGTGATGCTGGGAACTATTGGAGGAAGCCAAGGTGAATCTTCCTCTCAGCACTTCTGGCTGAGGATTACTGGAGAAGTTTCAGTCTTATCCTTTGCAGTGATGTGCTGGGCTCTTCCATCATTGAGGATGGGGATATTTGTGGAACCTCCTCCTCCAGTGAGATGTTTAATTGTCCACCACCATTCACAACTGGATGTGGCAGGACGGCAGAGCTTAGATCTGATCCGTTGGTTGTGGGATCCCTTAGCTCCGTCCATCACTTGTTGCTTTCGCTGTCTGGTGTGCAAGTAATCCTGTTTGGTGGCATCAGCAGGTTAACACCTCATTTTTAGGTGTGCCTGGTGCTGCTCAAAATACAGAAGGGAGACAGAGGGCTTGGTGATGTAGGCAATGAGAAGTACCTCTCTCTGAACATCAGCAAAATCAAAGAACTGATCATTGACTTCAGAAAGAAAGGAGGACAACGTGCCCACCCCTCCCCATCTACATCAACAGAATGAAGGTTGAGAGGGTGGAAAGCGTCAAGTTCCTTGTTATGATGATAATCGACAACCTATCCTGAACATCCCATGGTGATGCAACGGCCAAGAGGCACAACACAAGCTTCTTCTTTCTCAGGCCGCTGAGGATATTCGGCACGTCCACAAGGTCCCTCACCAACCTCTACAGATTCACCATGGAAAGCATACTGTCTGGGTGCGTAACGGCCTGGTACAGTAACTCCTCTGCCCAGGACCGTAAGGAGCTACAGAAGGTGGTGTGCAATGCCCAGACCATCACAGAAGCCAATCTCCCATCCATGGACTCCTTTTACACAGCTTACTGCCGCGGAAAGGTGCCCAACATCATCAAAGACCCACCGCACCCCGGTAATGATCTCCTATAGCCTCTTCGGGAGGCAGAAGATACAGAAGCCTGAATGTTCAGGAGCAGCTTTTTCCTGGCCATTATTAGATTAATGAATTGACTCTCTAGCCTCAAATAAATACTGATCTTGCCAACATTGATCTTGCCTAGAACACAGCTTGTGCAATGTAACCTGTATGCCTGTATAAGTCTTTTCATGTGTACAACCTTGCTCACTATGCTCTGCCTGTACCACTCGTAAACAAAGCTTTGCACTGTACTTCAGTACATGTGACAGTTAATCAATCAATCTTGGCATATCCTCTAGCACTCTCCATTGAACCAGAGCTGATGCAGTTGTGTAATTAATGTTGTGCTCTCCATCTTACCATTGTACAGATGGTCTTTGTCAGAAACAATCAGGCATGGGCTGGGAAACATCTAAAAGTTGTAATGAATCGTAGTAAGGGTGGATCAAAATCTAACAGATTCTTCCTAGACACACAGAGCGAGCTTCCTTCTACACCATTTTCATTCACTAGCATTTACTGAGTGAAGAGCAGGCTGGCTGTATGTGAAGAGTGTGAGGGCTGTTAGGGACAGGGATTGCAGGGGCAACTGGAGTCCAATACGGGCTGCTGCCTGAGGATTGAGAATAGAAATCCACTCAAGCCTTTGGTGGTGTCATTTGTGGGTAATACTTAATGATCCAGGAATTACTAGAAACTCTGGCCCTGCCACAAGCTGCACATCTGCTTCCTCTTCCTCTTCCACTTCCTATGCAGGGACCCCATGGGTCTCTTCTCTATTCTGCTCGTAATGTACTTCTCCTTATCATGAGATGGTACAGAATAAAATGGGCTGTGACTGTTTTGACATCTGGGCCAGACGAGTATTAGGGGAGCTGGGAGGTCGCAACTTAACAATTCTTACCTAAAGCTATGATCTGCTCTGTTAATGCAGGTGCCTCACTAAATTTACATTCCACTGTTATGCGGAGTTTCTTGGTGAAACCTTAAACACTGATTGCAGAAGATATTCAGTGGAACTGACAAGGGGCTGCGTGATGTGAGCTACAGTGAGATTTGTGGCAGAAGGGAAGTCGAGTGAGGACCACTTCAATGTCAGGAGCAATTCACTCCGAGATAATGGGAACTGCAGATGCTGGAGAATATGAGATGACTAAGTGTGGAGCTGGATGAACACAGCAGGTTGAGGATGGGATCGGTGTCAGGAGCCTCTCCCCATTAGAGGTGAGGAACTGAACATCAGGCAGCCCACTGCTCATTTGTCTTCTTTCTGCCCGACTGTGGGCTGTTTACCAGGGAAATGATACAGCACAGAGGGGGCCATTCGGCCCATCTTGTCCATGCTGACCTGGAATGTGTGCGAGGCAGTTACAAAGGGAGATGAAAGTGGATATCATAGTTGGTAGTGTCGATGTGGGTGGAGAGGTGATCCGAGCAAGTGAGTAGGTAGCACCGAGAGCACACAGGGTTAATGGTGTCAGGACTGTAGAGGGTAAGAGTGAGCAAGGAAGGTGGTACAGGCAGGAGTGAGAATGGTGTAGCAGGAATCATGCAGGGAGGTGGGTACAAGAGCAGAGAGAGAGAGGGTGAGGGTGAGGTAACAGAGAGAAGGTGGTGGAAGAGTGGAGGTCATTGACTTTCTTCCCGCAGTGCTCTGTTTGCCTCCAGATGGTTGAGCCTGCTTTGCCCTGGGTGGCAATTACAGACCAGGTTGGCATGGTCTGGTGTTGTGGCTGGGGAATGAGGAAGTCCCACATCTGCAGTATCTCCAGATCCTTGCCCACACAGCAGGGTGCCAGTATCCCCCTGTCTGCCCTGACCAGTGAAAATGTCAGGAGCTACGCAGGGCAGCTCCAGACTGAGTGTGTCAGCGTGTGTAACAAGTGTTTATAAACGGTGTGGATGTTGGTGATATCCAGGACATCTGCTGACTCACTAGTTATTCAAGGAACCGCGCGTGGTAAGATGGGGCTGGAATCAGGCATGAGGGGTGCCGTAGGTGCTGGGCAGGTCATTAATGTGACCGGTTGGATAAGATATGGTGAGAAAATGTGCTGGGCCTGCAGCAGGAGTCCATCCAAAACCTCAACACAACTCAAACATAATGTCAAAAACATGTAACAGTTTTCCCCAGCAGATATTCTCCTGAGATAACGCAGTGTGGAGTTAGAGGAACACAACAGGCCATCAGCATCAGAGGAGCATGAAAGTTGACGTTTTGGGTCGAGACCCTTCATTTTCTGAAGAAGAATCCTGACCTGAAATGTCAGCCATTCCTCCAGATCCACACCGCGTTATCTCTGACTCCAGCATCGGCAGTTCTGGCTATCTCTGATTGCGATTTTCCACTGAATTGTGTAGTCAGCATGGATTTGTGAGGAGTAGATCATGGCTCACCAATCTTATTGAATTCTTTGAAGAGGTGACCAAACACATGGATGAAGGTAGAGCAGTAGATGTGGTATACATGGATTTAAGTAAGCCGTTTGACAAGGTTCCCCATGGGAGGCTCACGCAGAAGGTAAGGAGGCATGGAATAGGGGGAAAATGTGGCAGATTGGATTCAGAATTGGCTGATCCTTAGAAGACAAAGGGTGGTAGTGGATGGAAAATATTCAGCATGGTGCTCAGTTACGAGGGGTGTACCACAAGGATCTGTTCTGGGTCCTCTTCTATTTGTGACTTTTGTAAATGATTTGGATGAAGGAGTGGAAGGGTGGATTAGCTAGTTTATGGATGATACAAAGGTGGGTCATGTTGTGGACAATGCAGAGGGCTGTTCTGGGTGACAATGGGACATTGATAGAATGCAGAGCTGGGCTGAGAAGTGGCAGATGGAGTTTAACCCTGAAAAGTGTGAGGTGATTCATTTTGGAAGGACAAGCTTGAAAGCAGAATACAGGGTTAACAGAAAGATTCTTGGCAGTGTGGAGGAGCAGAGGGATCTCGGGGTTCATGTCCACAGTTCCCTGAAAGCTGCCACCCAGGTTGGTGGAGTTGTTAACAAGGCGTATGGTGTGTTAGCTTTTATTAATAGAGGGATTGAATTCAAGAGCCAAGAAATTATGCCCCAGCTATACAAAAGCCTAGTTCAGCCACAGCTGAAGTATTGTGTCCAGTTCTGGTTGCCTCATTACAGGAAAGATGTGGCAGTGTTGGGAAAGGTGCAGAGGAGATTTACCAGGATGTTGCCTGAAATGGAGGGAAGGTCTTACGTGGAAAGGTTGATAGAGCTAGGGCTTTTCTCTTTAGAACGACGAAGGATGTGAGGTGACTTGATAGAGGTGTACAGAATGATCGGAGGTATAGATAAAGTGGACAGCCAGAGACTTTTTCCTTGGGTGGAGGTAGCTTTTACAAGGGGGCAAAGTTTTAAAGTGACTGGAGGTAGATAAAGGGGAGACGTCAGAGGTAGGTTGTTTACTCAGAGAGTGGTAGGGGCGTGGAATGCACTGCCGGTGAGGGTAGTGGAGTCGGCCTTATTAGGGGCATTTAAGCAACTGTTAGATAGGCATATGGATAAGGTAGGGGTGGAGGTTAGATAGACCTTTAGGGTAAAAGTTCAGTGGGCCAAAGGGCCCTGTACTGTGCTGTACTGTTCCATGTTCTATGTTCTATTTGTCACATAATGCAGGCAACACAATATAAAAAAGAGGGATGGCATTAATAACCAGTTAATCTCATTTTAATGGTTTTAATTAAGGGTTCAGAAATGGTTCTGAGATCAAAATGTCCCCTTCTTCAAATAATGTCCATGTAAAACCAGGGGCTTGGTTCAGTTTTTCAAAATCTCACTGAAAGGACAGCATCAGCTTGGATTTATACCCACACTCACTGCTTGGCCATAAGTTAGTAAAAAGCATTGTCATACAAAACACATCTCTCATTTTCCTTGTGGGTATGCAGTCGATTTAACATTCCAGATGAACATGACTCCTGTTCCTACCTCTGACCACCCCCAGCCCCACATGCCTTCAGCACTGCAGCTTTAAAGTCAGTCACATATTCTGATCTCACACTGTCGTATGGAAACATCCTGAAATAGAGACCACTCTGACTGAAGCACATTAACCAGCATAAGCCTTAACTGAGGGTAATGATGCCTTCGACATTGGGAAATACTGAGGACTGGACTGGATCACAAAACCTCAGACAGCAGATAAATGTCACATCAAATGGATTTTAAATCATTTTTAACATTAGTGAAAGATGAATAGAGTTTGGATTGGGTGTGTGAGATCTCACTGTATACAAATTCCTTGCATAGCATTGGCTGCTCTGATAGATTTTCAGGATTACTGAGGGGCACAACAACATGGGACGCTTTATCAATGCAAGCCTCTCATTTTAGAATCTGATTACACTTAGTTATGAACACATTTCTTCCATTTCTTGGATGTAATATTTATGAAGGTAATGATTGCCTACAATTATTTATCCGGATACTCTGGGCACTGTGCTCCATATACGTTAACAGATTGTCACCAAATATAAAAAGGACAAAGAACTGCAGCTGCTAGAAATCTAAAACTCGATCAGAAAGTGCTGGAGAAACTCAGCAGATCTAGCACCATCTGTGAAGAGAAAGCTGAGTTAACATTTTGAGTGCAGTGATCCTTTGTCAAAACAAACACATCTGAAGAAGGGTGAAGGTGGACTCAAAACATTAATTGTTTCTTCTTGACAGATGTTTGCAAACCTGCTGAGTTACTTCTAAAACTTTCTGTATTTTGTAACCACATATAAACCCTTAGCATTTCATTTAACCCTTGGTCAGTTGTTTACAGTTTTCCAAGAAGAAAATCATTTCTAAAAAACGGAGCACATCTAAACCTTTGTTTAGATATTGTATGGGCAGAATATTTTAAGAATGGATCCTTCAATAGCAGTATTTCGCCTCAGCTGTTAACAGAATTTCGTCAGTCTTAGTTCAATCAGGACAAGTTGCTTCCAGATCCCGCCTTAGAAACACTCCTTCAGGGTCCAGGATGATTTGGTTCCACTCCAGGGCTGGTGAGGTCACTGCTGGGTGTAGCTCGGCTGCAGTAGGAGCCAGTGGTGTTAGAAGGTTTTGGTAGATAGATTTTTGCGATCTGGTCATCACCTTGACTTCATCTGAGGCTAAATTTGACAAAGTCTCTTAGTGTTCAGAACCTTCCCCAGTTACCTTTCTCCACTTTGGTCTGTTACAGGCCAGGGATTACCAGGCGGAGATGTCTGACCTCTTCAGGGAGCTTTGACGACATCCTTGGAACATTTCCATATCCTGTAGGAACTCTCCTGTCATGACCGCGTTGTGATTAGAGCTATGGCTTTGGGAGTTTTCTATCAGGTGGACAGTGATTTGTCTGACTGAGCAAAGGTGGCCCTAACTGATCAGCACCTCAACTGTTGGCCATGCTGTCTTGATGAGTTTACTGCTATTATACAGAGCAGCTGTGATGTAACCAAGTGACAGAATAGATGTGAGAGGCCGAACGGCCTCCTCCTGTTTCTACGTTTCCAGTCAGGGATGGGCAATCATTGCTGGTATTGTCAGCAGTGGCCTTCTCCCAAAATTTTTTTTTGAGAAACCTTCTGGATAAAGAAGAAGATGTAAAAAGGAGAAAGCTGTAAACTGAAAAGCTACAAAACTTGCCAAACCAATCTGACTTTATCTGTTTTCCACTTCACATTCCACTAACAATGCCTTCTGTGTAGGTGGGAGCAGGTTTGCTCAATTTACATCTATTTGATTTGAACTTTAAATTATTTTCGTCAGAGAGGGTCTGTTGCCTTATTTCAAATGTATATAAACCTCGCTATGAGTCACCCAGAGATAAATTGTAAAGTGTATTCATCTCAACCTAGGAGGCTCTTTACAACAAAATACATTGTTCAACCACAACCTCAAAAATGAACATGATAATTAGTAAATCTGATCAACTGGGATCGTAAGTACATTGGAAAAAAAATTCTACCTTTGTGGAATTGCATTTATTCATGCATTTTGGTATTGCATTAGGATTGAACTTAATTTGAAAACAATGTTCCTTTTTACTAACCAGCCAAGGCTGTGTACAATAGTGTGACTTCCCCATGATATCATTTTCTGGTGTCAGATTTTTATCACTGTGTCAGATGTCTGTTTAACCTTTAGCAAAGGGAACCACTAAAACCACAAATTGGCAGCGGCTTTCAAACTGTTAGGTTATTTTTAAAATTAGATGCTTAACCTTTACATATAATGCTACAATGATAGGACAGCTCCCAGACGCAGAGCAGTATCTGAAAAGTGTAAGATACACAAGCAGAACCAGCTGACTGCAACATGCAATTTAGCAATTGGGAAGACCCGTCCAATGTATGTAGATGCACACAGGAAATGTGATTCCCATAAATCTAATGTTTAACCAAAAGGAAGCCTCAATAAGAATATAAGGTAATAAAATGTGAGGCTGGATGAACACAGCAGGCCAAGCAGCATCTCAGGAGCACAAAGAATATTAGTTTTCCCATCATGTTCAAAACCTTGACAAATAAGTTCGCTGAGATTTCTTTAGGGCCTGTGCACTGTTAAAATGCAGTTTTCCAAGAGGCTGGAGGTATGATTGGTGCAGAACTCACAAGATGTGAAAGCACCTCTCTCTCATTTTCACGTCCTTGTGGATCAGGTCTCTGGCTCAATCATGAGTCATACTGTACGACAATATCAGCAGGAAGCCTGTAACCAAGCAACAAGGGAGACTGCTTCTGCTGTTCAGCTTTGATTGGGAAATGTCGCCACTATATTGTTGCATCATTGTATCTGAACAATGTGCATCCTCACGGGGGGCGATTGCTATCCCACTGCAGCAGAGAAACCCCAGGGAAATGCCAGTGAGCACAGAATGTGGTCAGCTGGAAAGGAGCTGCGCAGACTCTGTGTTTATTTAAAGATGTGAGTTAGCAGAAGGAGTGTGACCCACAATCCTGTTCTGCCATTCACAAAGTGATTCTAACCTTCACTCCTCATTCCCAACTATCCCTGGTAACCTCTCATCTCATAGCTTATCGAGAATCTACCCACCTCTGCCTTAAAGATAGTTAACAACTCTGCTTCAGCTGCCTTTAGAGGGAGAGAGTTCTAAAGACCCATGGACATCTCAGAGAGAAAAGAAAAATCACCTTGTCTCAGTTTTAAATGGGTGACCCCTTATTTTTAAACAGTGACCCCTAATTCTAGCTTCTCCCATAAGAGGAAACATCCTCCCAACATCCACCTGGTTAGAACACCTCAGGATGTTATGCATTCCAATCAAGTTGCCTCTGGGTGCTCTAAAATCCAGTGGATACAAGCTGACCAACCTGTCCTCATAAAACAACAGGCTGACTCCAGGAATTAGTCTGGAAAACATTCCCAGAACCACTTCCATTTCCATCTTAAATAACGAAGTGTGAAGCTGGATGAACACAGCAGGCCCAGCAGCATCTCAGGAACACAAAAGCTGACGTTTCGGGCCTAGACCCTTCATCAGAGAGGGGGATGGGGTGAGGGTTCTGGAATAAATAGGGAGAGGGGGAGGCGGACTCAAGATGGAGAGAAAAGATAGGTAGAGAGGAGAGTATAGGTGATGAGGTAGGGAGGGGATAGGTCAGCCCAGGGAAGATGGACAGGTCAAAGAGGCGGGATGAGGTGGTAGGTAGGAAATGGAGGTGCGGCTTGAGGTGGGAGGAAGGGATGGGTGAGAGGAAGAACAGGTTAGGGAAGCAGAGACAGCCTGGGCTGGTTTTGGGATGCAGTGGGGGGAGGGGACGAGCTGGGCTGGTTTTGGGATGCAGTGGGGGGAGGGGACGAACTGGGCTGGTTTTGGGATGCGGTGGGGGAAGGGGAGATTTTGAAGCTTGTGAAATCCACATTGAAACCATTGGGCTGCAGGGATCCCAAGCGGAATATGAGTTGCTGTTCCTGCAACCTTCGGGTGGCATCATTGTGGCATTGCAGGAGACACATGATGGACATGTTGTCTAAAGAATGGGAGGGGGAGTGGAAATGGTTTGCGACTGGGAGGTGCAGTTGTTTATTGCGAACCGAGCGGAGGTGTTCTGCAAAGCGGTCCCCAAGCCTCCGCTGGGTTTCCTCAATGTAGAGGAAGCCACACCGGGTACAGTGGATGCAGAATACCACATTGGCAGATGTGCAGGTGAACATCTGTTTGATATGGAAGATCATCTTGGGGCCTGGGATAGGGGTGAGGGAGGAGGTGTGGGGGCAAGTGTAGCACTTCCTGCGGTTGCAGGGGAAGGTGCCGGGTGTGGTGGGGTTGGAGGGCAGTGTGGAGCGAACAAGGGAGTCACGGAGAGAGTGGTCTCTCCGGAAAGCAGACAGGGGTGGGGATGGAAAAATGTCTTGGGTGGTGGGGTCGGATTGTCGATGGTGGAAGTGTCGGAGGATGATGCATTGTATCCGGAGGTTGGTGGGGTGGTGTGTGAGAACGAGGGGGATCCTCTTGGGGCGGTTGTGGCGGGGGCGGGGTGTGAGGGATGTGTTGCGGGAAATGCGGGAGACGCGGTCAAGGGCGTTCTCGACCACTGCGGGGGGAAAGTTTATACACCTGTATTCCTCATGCTGATGGCCTCAAGGCCCTCCGCTTCTTCCTGTCCCGCAGGCCCGACCAGTCCCCCTCCACTGACACCCTCATCCCACCTCAAGCCACACCTCCATCTCCTACCTACTAACCTCATCCCAACTCCTTGACCTGTCCGTCTTCCCTGGACTGACCTATCCCCTCCCTACCTCCCCACCTATACTCTCTCCACCTATCTTCTTTTCTCTCCATCTTTGGTCCGCCTCCCCCTCTCTCCCTATTTATTCCTGTTCCCTCCCCCCATCCCCCTCTCTGATGAAGGGTCTAGGCCCGAAACGTCAGCTTTTGTGCTCCTGAGATGCTGCTTGGTCTGCTGTGTTCATCCAGCCTCACATTTTATTATCTTGGAATTCTCCAGCATCTGCAGTTCCCATTATCTCAGACACATTATCTCTGACCACTCTGCTAAGTTTCCTGATTCTTGATTACTTATGACACACCCATGTTGATCAGCACAAGAAGAAAAGCTGCATCAGTATGCACCAGACCTGCTGAGTTTTTCCAGCAACTTTGTTTTTGTAAATAATTATGTAATTTTTGCAGTTCTTAATTGTAAAAATGCAGTATTCCTCAGCTAATGCACACCAGTAGCACACGCTTCTATGATTGAAATGTTGTCAGAAGTCACACAACACCAGGATATAGTCCAACAGGTTTATTGCAATCACAAGCTTTCAGAATGCAGCCCCTTTGTCAGGCCTTTTGATGATGGGGCTACACTCCAGAAGCTTGAGATTTCAAATAAACCAGTTGGACTATAACCTGGTGGAGTGTGACTTCTGACCTTGTCCATCCCAGTCCAACACCCGCACCTTTGCATCAAGCATAACATTGATATGATTGGGATTTGCATTGTCAAATCAGTTTATCTTAGTCAAATTTATTCAACTTGGCCCAGACCATGAACCACACACATACACAGTCCTAAAATTCCTAATAAGGACTGGTTTTATCACTATCCAAAGACATGTAAATCCCTGAGTGAGGACTTGGCTATATGTAAAACTTACAGTTGAGAAACAGATTATGCAATAACCGCCAAAAGAAAAACTCATCCCTCGCACCTCTGCCACCGCAAAACCATCACAAGAGGATCCCCCTCGTTCTCACATACCACCCCACCAACCTCCGGATACAACGCATCATCCTCTGACACTTCCGCCATCTACAATCCGACCCCACCACCCAAGACATTTTTCCATCCCCATCCTTGTCTGCCTTCCGGAGAGACCACTCTCTCCGTGACTCCCTTGTTTGCTCCACACTCCCCTCCAACCCCACCACACTCGGCACCTTCCCCTGCAACCGCAGGAAATGCTACACTTGCCCCCACACCTCCTCCCTCACCCCCATCCCAGGCCCCAAGATGACTTTCCATATTAAGCAGATGTTCACCTGCACATCTGCCAATGTGGTATACTGTATCCACTGTACCCGGTGTGGCTTCCTCTACATCGGGGAAACCAAGCGGAAGCTTGGGGACCGCTTTGCAGAACACCTCCGCTCAGTTCGCAGCAAACAACTGCACCTCCCAGTCGCGAACCATTTTAATTCCCCCTCCCATTCTTCAGATGACATGTCCATCATGGGTCTCCTGTACTGCCACAATGATGCCACCTGAAGGTTGCAGGAACAGCAACTCATATTCTGCTTGGGAGCCCTGCAGCCCAAGGGTGTCAATGTGGGTTTCACCAGCTTCCAAATCTCCCCTCCCCCCAACGTATCCCATAACCAGCCCAGTTCGTCCCCTCCCCCCCACTGCATCCCAAAACCAGCCCAGCTCGTCCCCGCCTCCCTAACCTGCTCTTCCTCTCACCTATCCCCTCCTCCCATTTCAAGCCGCACCCCCATTTCCTATCTACTAACCTCATCCCGCTCCCTTGACCTGTCTGTCCTCCCCGGACTGACCTATCCCCTCCCTACCTCCCCACCCATACTCTCCTCTCCACCTATCTTCTCCTCTGTCCATCTTCGGTCCGCCTCCCCCACTCTCCCTATTTATCCCAGAACCCTCACCCCATCCCCCTCTCTGAAGAAGGGTCTAGGCCCGAAACGTCAGCTTTTGTGCTCCTGTGACGCTGCTTGTCCTGCTGTGTTCATCCAGCTTCACACTTTGTTATCTCGGATTCTCCAGCATCTGCAGTTCCCATTATCTCTGTTTCAACTTTAAACTGACATCCTCTCCCCTACAAACAAACAGCCACAAACAGTCCCCAGGCTTGGGCCAATGACCAATATCGGTATTGCACCAGCCAATACAATAATGCAACGATCCCAGGAAAGGGAAAGGAGATTGCAGGGAAATGAAGAACATTAATTGGATTGAACTAAGTCAAATCCGTTGACATTGACTGGAGCAGTTTAGTCAGTAACTGTGTGATGCCTTTTCTGTCAACAGGCTTTGTATCACATCCTGAGGAGTAGGCTGGGAGGGAATCAATGCAGGGGAAATGTCAGTCATGGTAACAGGAGGCAGAATAAATGATAGCTACTTCTACACATCTCACAAGTATTCTCAAGAGCACATGCAGAGGAAAAGGGCTTCAGAAGGAGACTGAATTCACGACAGCAAGACCTGCTGGCATACACACTGAGTGCTGGACACATATTAAAGCACAGATCCTATCCTTTTAAGTCTAACTTATCCGATCACAAATTGGTTAAGTAAGATGCATCAAATTTTGATGCAATGATTTGTAAAAGCATTTGTATAGTAATAAATCAGGAAGCATAGAACAATTTTTCCAGAAGCATACTTCAATAATAAGGGATAAAAGTCAGGGGTTGGCAGGAAAGTGAGGTTAAAGCAACTATCAGATGGACATGGCCTTATTGAATGGGAGAGAGAGATTTAAGGGACTGAGTGGCCTGCTCCTATTTCGTATGTTTGCAGATATTTTCAACGCAACCTGTTCTGCAATGTTATTACACACTTCTGGAGCAGGTGGGACTCGAACCCAGGCCTCTTCGCTCAGAGGTAAGGACATTACCACTGTATCACAAGAGCTCTTTTCATAAATTTGTAAATGGCATCAAATTGCAGTTCCCTTACCAGCGTTAAATGGCCAACATCTTGCACAGAAAGCCTAAAAATAGTTTTAAATTGGAATTGAACTGGATGCCGTAAAAACGTGATTCTTTTGCATTTCCATCTCACTAACACATCACCTATTACCCGGAATTACTTTTACCCTGTTATCAATCAAGATTTCCCATGTTTTAAATGAGAGAATGAGCTAAACCTACTGCAGGGACTTCTGGTTGGTTATCTAATGGGGCTTCTTCCGAAATCTCAAACAGGAAAAAAAAATGTTAGTTTTAAGAATTTAGACCACTCAGATCACCAAATTTCCAACTAGTCCCAGCAGCAAAATCCATATGTTTTTTCAAACTGAATTGAATCCTATACCTAATGAACATTACAACTAACAAATCTTTTATCCAGCTATAAAATTCAAACAGATGTAAGGAATAATTCCTCAATAAGTTGGGAGATAGCTGACAGTTACAGTCATTCTAAGTGCTGACATCCTCAAAACTTGCCTGTGAATTTTTACTTCATTTTCCACATTACTACACTAAGTTTGCAGGGACCTTGGAATTGCAGGAGGCCATTCAGCCCTTTCTGTGTATCCTGCTAGTCAATAAAATCTTGGCTGATCTGGTGTGGTCTCAATATCAGCTTCCAGTCTGCATTTCTTTGACTCTCCTGTTTGTCAAACATCTCTCTTATTTGGCCTTGAATATATTCAATGACCCCGTCTCCACTGCTCACTGAAAAGACAATTCCAGAGACTAATGAACTTTTAAAAGAAAGGAAGTACTCACCTCTGACTAACAGGGAGGGCTCATAAACAATGTCTACTAACACTTGTAAAGTAAAGATAGAGTACTGTCAATTCTGAAAATGTGAAACAAACACAAGAGAATACTAGAGAAACTCAGCAGATCAGGCAGCACCTGAGGAGACAGAAACACAGTTAGCGTTCCTCTGATGAAGGGTCTAGGCCCAAAACATCAGTTTTTGTGCTCCTGAGATGCTGCTTGGCCTGTTGTGTTCATCCAGCTTCACACTTTGTTAACTAACATTCCAAGTCTGATTATGATTACTTCAGAACTGAAAGGTGTTGGAAAATTCAAGATAACAAAGTGTGGAGCTGGATGAACACAGCAGGCCAAGCAGCATCTCAGTGGCACAAAAGCTGACGTTTCGGGGCTAGGCCCTTCATCAGGAAAAGGTGTTGGAAAATTGTTTTTTTCACTTTTGACAGAGGCAGAGGCAAAAACGAAGGGGTTGTTAATGTTGGAGAGAAACCAAACAAGGTGTAAAAAGCTATAAATTAAGGTCTGAAATGGAGGTCTTCTCTATAAGGCCAAAAATCACACGACACCAGGTTATGGTCCAACAGTTTTATTTGAAAACACAAGCTTTCAGGGCCTCTCTCCTTCTTCAGGTGTTAGTGAGAGAGGTGGCATCAGTTGCAGAATTTATAAAATCATGAGGAGCATGGATAGGGTGAATTACTTTGGAAATAAAACTAGTCTAACTCCAAGTTAATACACGGCTAGTTTGTAAACAAATCCTCACACCTAAATGCATTGCCCGACCTGAGGTGTCACCTCTGGTATACTAATAAAACCTTTCGTTATCTTGGGTTGTGACTTGAAAAAAATTCTGGGTTTTGCATATTAATCCTTTCTAACTGATTAAAGATTTAACAGCCATTGTAGGTTTGTTCAATATGTTAACATCAGTTCTATGACCCCTTGATCTTTCGCCTTTAAATTCCGGGTCTGATACCAGCTCTCTCACTGACACCTGGAGAAGCCGGGCTACAAAATCTTGTGTTTCCAAATAACCCTGTTGGATTATAACCTACGTCGTGTGATTTTTGTATCAGAGATAATGGGAACTGCAGGTGCTGGAGAATCCGAGATAACAAAGTGTTCATCCAGCTCCACACTTTGATATCTCGGATTCTCCATCATCTGCAGTTCCCATTATCTCAGATAAGCTTTTGTGCTCCTAAGATGATGCTTGGCCTGCTGTGTTCATCCAGCCCCACACTTTGTAATCACGTGTGATTTTTGACTTTGTCCACCCCAGTCCAACACTGGCATCTCTACATCATTCTCTACTAAGAGCAAAGTATGTTCTTGGTAAGTCCCTTAGTTCTAGCTTTCCCAATGACAAACATGCTCCTGGTTAAGGTTATTGATCCTGCGATTGGGAGAAGTGATACTGATCAGCCCCTGGTAACTGTCAATGTAGCAAGAGGATGTAATGATGTGAAATGACTCCACAAATGGTTTGCATTTCCATTCGACAGCCTCTGGAAATGGCTCCAGGTATCACAATGTGTAAGGAATGCTACTCTGTTTGATGTAACATTGGCAGTGTGCCATCTCTGTGCTCCTTTCACATTTAATTATTGTTGGTAACTAACACCACTCTTCACTGATTACGGGTGTCACACTGGTATGGGCTGTGAGCTTTAAGGCAGTAACTTATTCCTGTCAATGCTTTATAAAGTGAATGGACACTGCTCACTGGTGAATGTGCCTGGAGCAAGTGTGCTGCCAGATTTACAAGAAATGAAATACAAACAGAAATTGCTGGAGAAACTAAGAAGGTCTGGCAGGATCAGTCATGGCTCCATCCTCATATTCAGATGCCTCCCCTCACCCAGACACTGACAAGTCTCACAGTTTGCCACATGCTGCTGGCTATTTAACTATGCTGGCCTCATCACCTGAGCAGGTAGGACACTCACTGATGCTCCTTCTCTCTCCCTGATTGACTCATAGAGCTGTACAGCACAGAAAAAGACCCTTTGGTCCAACTTTTCCATGCTGACCAGGCAGCCTAAATTAATGCAGTCCTATTTGCCAGCATTTGGCCCATATCCCTCTAAACCCTTCCTATTAAAGTGCCCATCCAGTCGCCTTTTCAATGTTGTAACTGCACCAGCCTCCACCACTTTCTCTGGCAGCTTGTTCTATACATGCACCACCCTCTGCAAGAAAACATTGCCCCTCAGGTCACCTTTCAAATCTTCCCCTTCTCACCTTAAACTACACCCTCTAATTTTGGATTCCCCCACTCTGGAGAAAAGACTTTGGCTATTCACTCTACCCATGTCGCTCAGGTTTTTATAAACCTCGATAAGGTCACTTCACAGCCTCTGACCTTCCAATGAAAATAGCCGCGTTTGTTTCAGCATCCCTCTATAGCTCAAACCTTCCTACCGCAACAACATCCCTGTAAATCTTTCTGAGTCCTTTCAAGCTTAACAACATCTTTCCTATTGTAGGGAGACCAGAATTGAATATAATATTCCAAAAGTAGGCTAACCAATGTCCCGTACAGCTGGAACATGATCTCCCAACTCCTATACTCAATGCACTGACCAACAAAGGCAAGCCTATCAAATGCCTTCTTCACTATCCTATCAACCTGCAACTCCACTTTCAACAAACAATGAACCTGCACTCCAAGGTTTCTTTATTTGGTAACTCTTCCTAAAGCCCTACCATTAACTGTATAAGTCCTACCCTGATTCGCTTTTCCAAAGTGCAAAACCTCACATTTATCTAAATTAAACTCCGTCTGCCACTCCTCGGTACATTGGCCCATCTGATCAAGGTCCCATCATACTCTAAGATAAACTTCCTCACTGCCCACTGTCCCACCAATGTCAGTGTCATCTGTAAACTCTTGCCTATAAAGCAGACAGAAACGGCAAAAGAATCACAGACCTATCGCTACCACAAACCCCCAATCCCAACCCGGTCTTAAACTAGTGGCTCTGCCCTTGTCCCTGACCTGAACACAGGATGGCCCAGGCCACACCTCTACCCCAGCACCAGGAGGGGGACAGTCCTTCCAATGACCTAACCCCCATGGGAGGAAAAATTACTGACAATTATTGAGACATTGAGTCTGCTATGACCTGTCATGGGGCTGCAACACTTGAGAATCACTGTATCCTCTTAATTAAATCATCTCATAAACCACCAACCCCTCATCCCAATTTCCTCATAAACCACCAACCCTCATCCCATTCACCTCATAAACTGCCAACCCCTCATCCCAATTTCCTCATAAACCACCAACCCTCATCCCATTCACCTCATAAACTGCCAACCCCTCATCCCAATTTCCTCTTAAACCACCAAGCCCCCGTCCCATTCACCTTATAAACCATCAATTCCTTGTCCCGTTCACCTCATAAACCACCAACCCCTCATCCCGTTCACCTCATAAACTACCAACCCCTCATCCCAATTTCCTCATAAACCACCAACCCCTCGTCCCATTCACCTCATAAACCACCAACCCCTCATCCCAATTTCCTCATAAACCACCAACCCCTCGTCCCATTCACCTCATAAACCACCAACCCCTCATCCCGTTCACCTCATAAACTACCAACCCCTCATCCCAATTTCCTCATAAACCACCAACCCCTCGTCCCATTCACCTTATAAACCACCAACCCCTCATCCCAATTTCCTCTTAAACCACCAAGCCCCCATCCCATTCACCTTATAAACCATCAATTCCTCGTTCCATTCACCTCATAAACCACCAACCCCTCATCCCGTTCACCTCATAAACTACCAACCCCTCATCCCAATTTCTTCATAAACCACCAACGCCTCATCCCATTCACCTCATAAACCACCAACCCCTCATCCCGTTCACCTCATAAACTACCAACCCCTCATCCCAATTTCCTCATAAACCACCAACCCCTCGTCCCATTCACCTCATAAACCACCAACCCCTCATCCCAATTTCCTCATAAACCACCAACCCCTCGTCCCATTCACCTCATAAACCACCAACCCCTCATCCCAATTTCCTCTTAAACCACCAAGCCCCCATCCCATTCACCTTATAAACCATCAATTCCTCGTTCCATTCACCTCATAAACCACCAACCCCTCATCCCGTTCACCTCATAAACTACCAACCCCTCATCCCAATTTCTTCATAAACCACCAACGCCTCATCCCATTCACCTCATAAACCACCAACCCCTCATCCCATTCACCTCATAAACTACCAACCCCTCATCCCAATTTCTTCATAAACCACCAACGCCTCATCCCATTCACCTCATAAACCACCAACCCCTCGTCCCATTCACCTCATAAACTACCAACCCCTCATCCCAATTTCCTCATAAACCACCAACCCCTCATCCCATTCACCTCATAAACCACCAACCCCTCATCCCAATTTCCTCATAAACCACCAACCCCTCATCCCACAATTCCTTCAGATTTCATCACATTTTTTATCAAGCAGAACATTTTACGAACTTTCCTAATTATGAGCAGCTCACCCAGAAATCTCGCGATGAAGAGAATTGCCCTGTTACGATGTGTAAACAACTGTTTGAAGTTGCTTCAAGATCAGTGGAAATTAGAAGATCCTTTGACAATGGTAATGGCAAATTATCCCAAATAGTCTGCCCACTTCAAATGCTATCAGTGGTGCCTTGGGTAATTGACTCCTATAATGATATAAAATGATTTAATCGCAGCTTCCAGACACAGTTAACTTCCCACAGTCAGTGCGGACAGATAAGTGGTAGTGACTGGAGTCAGGTTCATCTGTTTTCTTAAATTTTCTGGTGTCAAGTGTATATTTTAAACTATAAAGTATAGTGGGGTGGAGCCTGTTTTGAATAACTGTACAGGTGGGGGAGTTTAAAATTGTAACTCAAAGGACAGACATATCTTAGAAAATATGTGGTAGGATTACAAGTGAGCAGGGAAGAGGAAACAGAACCTAAAATTGTAGGAAGTCACACAATAGTCCAACATGTTTATTTATAATCGCAAGCTTTCGGAGCACAGTTCCTTCATCAGGTGAAATAGGCCCTTCAAACATTGTAAATGGTCCTGGTATTGAACAGAAATAGTCTGAAGAGAAGTGGACCAACCGTCACCTCTACAAAAAATAAAATCTGAAAGAACTGCGGATGCTGTAAATCAGAAACTAAAATAGAAATTGCTGGAAAAGCTCAGCAGGTCTGGCTACATTTC
The DNA here is from genome assembly GCF_030684315.1 of Stegostoma tigrinum. Lineage (NCBI taxonomy): Eukaryota > Metazoa > Chordata > Chondrichthyes > Orectolobiformes > Stegostomatidae > Stegostoma > Stegostoma tigrinum. Next base: position 2,744,879 of record NC_081373.1, read on the forward strand.
TCCGAAATGTTAATTGATTTCTCTGATGACAAAAACAGAAATTGCTGGAAAAGCTCAGCAGGTCTGGCTACATCTGTGGAGAG